>NC_091511.1:5215532-5417606 GCF_947461875.1 Haliaeetus albicilla
ACCCCCGCGGACCCCCCCGGCACCTTCTACTGCCTGAAGAGCCAACCCCTGCCCCACAGGTACCGCTGAACCCCCAAAACCCCCCAAATCCCCCCCAAACTCCCCCAAACCCCCCCCAAAACCCGCAAAAACTCCCCCCAACCCCCTCCCAAACTCCCCCCAAACCCCCCAAAAACCCTCCAAAACTCCCCACCCCCCCCAAAGTCCCCCCAAACCCCCCCCGAAACTCCCCCAAAAGCCCCCAACCCCCCCAACCCCCCCCCAAAATTCCCCCAAAACCCCCCAAACACCCCCAAAACTCCCCCAAAACCCGCCCAACCCCCCCCAAAACTCCCCCAAACCCCCCCAAGCCCCCCCAAAACCCCCCAACCCCCCCAAAATTCCCCAACCCTCCCCAAACCCCTCCAAAACTCCCCCAAACCCTCCAAGCCCCCCCAAAACCCCCCACCCCCCCCAAAATTCCCCCAAACCCCCCCCAAACCCCTCCAAAAACTCCCCCCAAACCCCCCCAAACTTCCCCAAACCCCCGCAAAACTCCCCCCAAACCCCCCAACCCCCTCTAAAACCCCCCCAAAACCCTCTAAAATTCCCCCAAAACCCCCCAAAACTCCCCAACCCCCCCAAACCTCCCCAAAACTCCCCCAAAACCCCCCAAAACCCCCCAACAATTCCCCCAGCCCCCCCAAACCCCTCCAAAACTCCCCCAAACCCCCCCAAGCCCCCCCAAAACCCCCCAAACCCCCAAAATTCCCCCAGCCCCCCCAAACCCCTCCAAAACTCCCCCAACCCCCCTAAAACGTCCCCCAAACCCCCCGCAAAACTCCCCCCCAAACCCCCCAACCCCCTCCAAAACCCCCCCAAAACCCCCTAAAATTCCCCCAAACCCCCCTGCAAACCCCCCCAACCCCCCCAAGCCCCCCAAAACTCCCCCAAAACTCCCTCAAAACCCCCCAAAACTCCCCCAACCCCCCCCAAACCTCCTCAAAACTCCCCCAACCCCCCCAACCCCCTCCAAACCCCCCCCAAAACCCCCTAAAATTCCCCCCAAACCCCCCGCAAACCCCCTCAACCCCCCCAAGCCCCCCAAGCCCCCCAAAACTCCCCCCAAACTCCCTCAAAAACCCCCAAAACTCCCCCAACCCCCCCCAACCTCCCCCAAACCTCCCCAAAACTCCCCCCAAACCCCCCAAACCCCCCAAAATTCCCCCAGCCCCCCCAAACCCCTCCAAAACTCCCCCCAACCCCCCTAAAACGTCCCCAAACCCCCCGCAAAACTCCCCCCAAACCCCCCCAACCCCCTCCAAAACCCCCCCAAAACCCCCTAAAATTCCCCCAACCCCCCCTGCAAACCCCCCCAAGCCCCCCAAAACTCCCCCAAAACTCCCTCAAAACCCCCCCAAAACTCCCCCAACCCCCCCAAACCTCCTCAAAACTCCCCCCAAACCCCCCCAACCCCCTCCAAAGCCCCCCCAAAACCCCCTAAAATTCCCCCCAAACCCCCCGCAAACCCCCTCAACCCCCCCCAACCCCCCCCAACCCCCCCGAAAACTCCCTCAAAACCCCCCAAAACTCCCCAACCCCCCCAAACCCCCCCAAACCCCTCGTCCCCCCTCTGCTACCATTAACCCCTTCCTCCACAGCGGGGGTCCCACCCCCCCGGCGCCCATGGCGGCCCCCCCCGCCGCCCCCCCCTCTTCGCGGGTGCTGCTGCGGCAGCAGCTGATGCGGGCGCAGGCGCAAGAGCAAGAGCAGAGGGAGAGAAGGGGGCCCCCCCGGCCCCCCCCCAGCCCCAGGACCCCCCGGACCCTCGCCCGCTATTGCTGTCGGGGCCCCCCCCACCGCGGGCACCCCCCCATGTGCCCCCCGAGGTGCTTAAGGTGAGGTGTTCCCCCCCCCCCAAAAAAAATAAAGGGGATGTGATGGGATGGTGGGGGAGAGTGTGTGTGTCCCCCCCCCAAAAAAAAAAGGGGGGGGGCGTGATGGGATGGTGGGGGAGGTTGGGGGGGGGCGCTGGTGTGGACTGGGAAATGGGGGACCCCAAGATGGGGGGGGAATGGGGGGGGGAGGGTCTGGGGGAGGGTTATGGGGGGTCCTGGCATGGGGGGGGGATCTGGGGGGGCAGGGAGGATCTGGGGGGGGGCTGGGGGAGGGTTATGGGGGGTCCTGGCATGGGGGGGGGGTCTGGGGGGGCAGGGAGGATCTGGGGGGGGGCTGGGGGAGGGTTATGGGGGGTCCTGGGGTGGGGGGGGGCTCTGGGGGAGGATTTTGGGGAGTCCTGGGGTGGGGGGGGGTCTGGGGGGGCAGGGGGGCTTGGGAGGCTCTGGGGGAGGGTTATGGGGGGTCCTGGGGGGGGGGGTGGGGGTGGGGGCTCTGGGGGAGGGTTATGGGGGGTCCCTGGGGTGGGGGGGGGGTCTGGGGGGGCAGGGAGGATCTGGGGGGGGGCTGGGGGAGGGTTATGGGGGGTCCTGGGGTGGGGTGGGGGGGGGGGCTCTGGGGAGGATTATGGGGGATCGTGGTATGGGGGGGGGATCTGGGGGTGCAGGGAGGGTATGGGGGGGGCTCTGAGATTGGGTTATGGGGGATCCTGGTATGGGGGGGGGATTTGGGGGGGCCCTGGGCAGGGGGGGGGGGTATGGGAGACGCTGGGGTTCGGGATGGGGGGGGTCCCGGCAGAGCAGGGAGGTTTTGGGGACCCCCGGGGCATATAGGGGATATGGGGGGTGGCGTGCTGGGAATGGGGGGGGCTCTGGTGAAGGGGGGGGGGGGGCTATTGCCCTCCTCGGCCCTGACCCCCCCCTCGCCCCCCCCCAGGTGCAGACCCACCTGGAGAACCCGACGCGTTACCACCTGCGGGCGGCGCAGCGGCAGCAGGTCCGGCAGTACCTCACCTCCGCCCTGGGACGGGGCCCCCCCAGCCCCCCCGGGCCCCCCCCGGCGCCCCCAGCCCCCCACAGCCCCCTGGCGCTGCTCCACATCGGGCCCGGCTCCGAGAAGGAGGTGAGGGACGGGGGGGGGACGGACAGCGCGAGGGGGGGGGCTGCGAGGTCACGGGGGGGCTGCGATGTCGTGGGGGGGCTGCGATGTCGGGGGGGGCTGTGATGTCATGTTGGGGGGCTGCGATGTCACGTTGGGGGGCTGCGATGTCGTGGGGGGGGCTGCGATGTCACGTGGGGGGGCTGCGATGTCGCATTGGGGGGCTGTGATGTCACGTTGGGCTGTGATGTCGCATGGGGGCTGTGATGTCACATGGGGGCTGTGATGTCATGTTGGGGGCTGTGATGTCATGTTGGGGGGCTGTGATGTTGTGTGGGGGGGCTACAATGTCACTTGGGGGGGCTGTGATGTCATGTGAGGGGGTTGCAATGTCACGCTGGGGGGCTGCAATGTCACTTGGGGGGGCTGCGATGTCATGTTGGGGACTGTGATGTCACGTTGGGGGGCTGTGATGTCACGTTGGGGGGCTGCGATGTCATGTTGGGGGGCTGTGATGTCGCATGGGGGTTGTGATGTCACATGGGGGGCTGTGATGTCATGTTGGGGGGGCTGTGATGTCATGTTGGGGACTGTGATGTCGCATGGGGGGCTGTGATGTCATGTTGGGGGGCTGCGATGTTGTGTGGGGGGGCTGCGATGTCACTTGGGGGGCTGTGAGGTCATGTTGGGGGGCTGCGATGTCATGTTGGGGACTGTGATGTCACGTGGGGGGGCTGCGATGTTGCATTGGGGGCTGTGATGTCGCATTGGGGGCTGTGATGTCACGTTGGGGGGGCCACGATGCCCCACGAGAGCAACGTGATGTCACCCCCGCGGAATGGGGGTGTGGTCCTGGGGGGTGTGGGGGGGGGTGAGGCAACCCTATGATGTCATACGGAGCTGGCTGGCACTGGGCGGGGGCGGTGATGCGATAGCTGGGGCCGATGATGCAATTCCCGGGGGCGGTGATGCCGTATGGGGCGGGGCGGGGGGGCGATGATGCGATGCCTGGGGGCGGTGACACGGCGCAGGGGGGGCCGAGACGGGTGTTTTGTGGTTTTCTCCACCCCCCCCTTGCAGATCGATGACGTCATCGATGAGATCATCAGCCTGGAATCCAGCTACGATGAGCTGCTCAGCTTCGGTCCGGCCGAGGGCGCTCTGCAGCTCCCCAACACGGTACGCGGCCCCTTTAAGGGCCTCGGGGAGGGGCGGGGACTACCACAAGCCACGCCCCTTTCCATCCGGGGGGCGTGGCATGGACAAACCCTGCCCGATGCACCTCATTGGCTGTAACCAGGGTGCGGAGTGGCCTTAGGCGGAGCCTGGCTTGGGGGTGTGGCTTGTAGTAGCTCCACCCACTTGAGCCTCGGGGGCGTGGCCTCCCCCCCATATAAGGCAGGAGAGCTTTGTCATATAGAGGGGGTGCTGGGGGGGGCCGGGGCCTGAGAGGTGGGCGTGGCCCACACCTCCCAGTCTGGTCGAGGGAGGGTGGGGCCTGCTCGAGGGGGCGTGGCCAGACCCGGGGCAGACCCGGGCGTGGTTTAAGCGCGGGGGCGTGGCTTGGGTGGGCGTGGCCACAACCCCCTGGTGGAGCTGGACCTGCTTGGAGGGGAAGGGGGGGGGAGGCGTGGTTTGGGCCAGGTGGGTGTGGCTAGGGCTGGCTGGGGTGTGGCCGGTGGGGCGTGGTCACGCTGACCCCACCCTGCCCCACCCTTTCCGCCGGCAGCTGCCCGCCCCTGCGCCCCTCCTGGAGGTTTTCAGCCCCCCCCAGGGGGGCAGCAGCTCCTGCCCTGCCGAGCTGCCCCGCGTCAAGGCTGAGCTTTCGGGTAGGGGGGACGGGACGCGCCCTGGGCGTGTCCCTACGGGGCTGGGAGGGGTCCTACGGGGTGGGGGGGGTCCTTGGGGTGTCCTTCTGTGGGTGGAAGGGGTCTTGGGGGGGGGGTCGGTAGGGGGGGGAGCGGTCCCGGGTGTCAGCGGGGTGTGGGAGGGTCCTGGGGATCACTACGAGGTGGGTGGGATGGGGCAGAAAAGGGTTTTTTTTTTGGGGGGGCAGTTCTTGGGGTGTCCCTGTGGGACAGGGAGGCTCAAGGGGGGTCCCCGGTGGGGTGGGAGGGGTCGGGGTGGCAGTGTGAAGGGGGGGGGTTGGTGATTTTTCCCCCTCTCCCCAGAAACGGAGGCGAAGGCGCTGCTGAAGGAGCGGCAGAAGAAGGACAACCACAACCTGAGTGAGCTGGGGGGGGGCAACGGGGCTGGAGGCGCCTGGGGTCCCGGCAGGGTCGGGGGGGCAACTGGGGGGGGGCTGACGTGTTCCCCCCCCCCCCCAGTTGAGCGACGCCGACGATTCAACATCAACGACCGCATCAAAGAACTAGGGACCCTCATCCCCAAATCCAACGACCCGTGAGTGGGCGACCCGGCTCCCCACGGGATCCCGGTATCTGGGTGGGCGCTGGGGACCCCCCCGGCAGGGAGGACCCCTGGCAGCCGGGGGTCCCCTCGGCGGGTCCCAGAGGGACCCACACCTCCCGATGCCGACAGGGAGATGCGCTGGAACAAGGGCACCATCCTGAAAGCCTCGGTGGATTACATCCGCAAGCTGCAGAAGGAGACGCAGCGCTCCCGCGAGCTCGAGCTCCACCAGCAGCGCCTGGAGCAGGCGAACCGCAGCCTTCAGCTCCGCGTCCAGGTCTGGGGGGGGGACGACTGGGGGGGGTGGTTTATGGGGCTGGGGAGGGTGGAATTGGGTGGCTGTGGGGCTGGGGAGGGTGGAATTGGGTGGCTGTGGGGATGGAGAGGGGCTGGGAGGCTCTGTGGAGTTGGGATGGGGGGGGGACAGGGTTAGAAATGGGCAGACTGGGGGTTTGGGGAACTTTATGGGGCTGGGATTGGTAGAAGTGGGGGGCTTTGGGGGGTTTTGGGGACTTTGGTAGAAGTAGGGGGGGCTTTGGAGGGGCTGTGGGGGCATTACAGGATTGTCAGTCGCCTGGAAGGGGGTGCCCATGGGGTCGGGGGGAGTAGAATCAGGGGAACGGGGGCGTTATTGTGAGGCTGGTCGGGCTGAGCCGGGCGCTGGGTTATCTCTGGGACGGGGGGGGGTATATTTGGGCCCATGGGTCGCTGACCTTGCCTGTCCGCCCCCCGCCCCCCGCCAGGAGCTGGAGCTGCAGGCGCAGCTGCACGGGCTCCCCCTGAGCCCTCCGGCAGCGCCAGCGGCCGAGGGGGGCTGCGAAGAGGCCCCCGGGGGTCCCCCCTTCCCCCCAGGGGGCCCCCCCACTCCCCAGTGCCTCCTGGACCTCGCGCTGGCCGACGACCTGCCCCCGGGACTGGGTCTACTGGGGGGGCCCGAAGGCGGTTTGGACGACATCCTGATGGACGACGCCGGGGGACTCTCGCCCCTCGGCCCCCCCGGCGCCCTCCTCGCCTCCCCCGGACCCTCCCGCGCCTCCAGCCCCCGCAGCAGCCTCAGCATGGAGGACGAGCCCTGAACGCCACCTGCGCCGTCCCTTTAAGGGACCCTCGGGCGTGGCCCTTTTAAGGACCCTCCCCCACCACGTGTGGCCCTTTTAGGGACCCTCCCCACCACGTGTGGCCCTTTGAAGGACCCCCACGCACCCCTTGACCCCCCCACTCCCCCCCAACCCCCCCAAACACCTCGATGGCTGTTTCAGGTGGGGACCACATAGTGCCATTTTAAGGCTCTTAAAAGGGGCAAGCCCTTTCTAAGCGATGGCGTTCGCCTTTTCGGGGGGGGACCGCCGCGATGTTGCCCTTTTAAGACGCTCGGGATGGGTGGGGGGCGCCCTTAAAGGAGCTCGGCTGGGGAATGGCCCCTTTAAGGGCGGGCCCCACCGTGTGGCCCTTTTAAGGCGCTGGCGTCGGCCCTACTTGGATGGGGCCCTTTTAAGGCTTCAGCCCCGCCCTTTCAGGGGGAAAGCCCCGCCCCAGGAGAGAAAACCCCGCCCCATGAGGGGAAAGCCCCGCCCCGGGGGGAAAGCCCCATCCCTCAGGGAAAGCCCCGCCCCATGGAGAAGCCCCGCCCCCTTCCCCGGCTGGCCCCGCCCCTTCTCCCCCAACCAACGGGCTCCTGGGGGCTGGGCCCTCAGGCGCGAAGCCCCGCCCTCCCCCGCTGTCACTCTCACGCTGCCCCGCCCACCGTTACTAATCCCGCCTCGGCCCCGCCCTCTTTTAGAGGCCCCGCCCACCGGCCCCACTTAAAGGAGCCGCATCCCCCCCCCTTACCCCTCCGCCCTCATTTTGTACGGAAACCGTTCAAATGGAAAATAAACGTTTGTTAACGAGGAGCCGCCCGCTGCTGGAGGGGTCCGGGGGCCTATAGAACCGGGGGGCTTCTAGGCCGCCTATAGGGACCCTATAGATCCGGGGGAGGCCCAGTAGGGCCTGTAGCACCCAGTGGGGCCTATAGAGCTGGGGGGGGGTCCTATGGGCTCTATAGGGGTGGGGAACAGTCCATGAGCCCCACAGCGCGGGGGGGGGGGGCTGTATGGGTCTTACGGTGCCCTGAGGGCCCTATAGCGGCCTACGGTACCGCCCGCCGCGCCGGAACAGTCTTCTCTATGGTACCCGCAGGGCCCCCTCTACCCATCGGGTTGACTTCCGCCCCGAGCTCTATGACCGCGGAGTGAGATCACTTCCGCTTCTCGACGCCTCCTCGAGGGTCAGCCAGAGCGTCCGCTTCCGGCCCCGCCCCGCGGGGTCCTCCCGCGGCGCCAAGATGGCGCAGGCCCTGTCGGCCGAGGAGTTTCAGCGGATGCAGGTGAGGCCGGGCCGGGGGTCTGGGGGGGGGAATTTCGGCCTCACCGCCGTTTAAACCCCCGTAACCCTTCTCCCAGGCGCAGCTGTTGGAGCTCCGGACGGAGAATTATCGGCTGTCGGACGAGCTGCGGAAGAACGGCGCCGGTACGGGGGTGGGATGGGGGTTTGGGGGGGGGCACACACCGGCCCCGGGGTCTGCCTCCTCCCTGACGGCCCGTGTCCCCCCCCAGAGCTGTCGGGGCTGCGGCAGAGGGTGCAGGCGCTGGATAAGGATTTGGCTAAAGCCAACAAGGTAAATAAGGGGGAGCCGCTGCTGTGGTCTCTGGTTGCCCGCCCCCCCCCCCCCCGGTGCCGCTGTGACACCCCCCCCGCTTCTCTTGCAGGCCCTCAGTAAGAGTAAGAAGGCGCAGGTGGGTGCTGGGGGTCTGGGGGGGTGCTGGGGGGGGCCTGGGTGGTTTTGGGTGGGTGCTGGGGGGGGGTTCTGGGTGCTGGGGGTGGTTCTTGGTGCTTTTGTGTGGGTGCTGGGGGGGGATTCTGATGAGGATCTCTATAGGTGCTGGGGGGGGGTCCTGGGTGGTTCTGTGTGGGTGCTGGGGGGGGGTCCTGGGTGGTTCTGTGTGGGTGCTGGGGGGGGGTCCTGGGTGGTTCTGTGTGGGTGCTGGGGGGGGGTCCTGGGTGGTTCTGTGTGGGTGCTGGGGGGGGTCCTGGATGGTTCTGTGTGGGTGCTGGGGGGGGTCCTGGATGGTTCTGTGTGGGTGCTGGTAGGGGGTCCTGGATGGTTCTGTGTGGGTGCTGGTAGGGGGTCCTGGATGGTTCTGTGTGGGTGCTGGTAGGGGGTCCTGGATGGTTCTGTGTGGGTGCTGGGGGGATTCTGATAAGGATCTCTGTAGGTGCTGGGGGGGTCTGCATGGTTCTGTGTGGGTGCTGGTGGAGGTCCTGGGTGGTTCTGGGTGGGTGCTGGGGGAGATTCTGATAACGATTTCTATAGGTGCTGGTGGGGGGGTCTTGGGGGGGCTGCCTCTGTAGGCGCTGCAGGAGTCTCTGGGGGGGGGGGGTCTCTGGAGGTGTTGGGGGGGCCCTGGGGGGTCTCTAATGGTGCTAGAAGAGGGTTGGGGGGGTCCCTGGAAGTACTGGGGGGTTTCTGGGGTGCTAGGGGGCCCTAGAGGGTCTCTGAGGACACTGGGGTGGTCCGCGGATGTGCTGGGGGATCCTGGGAGCTTTCTAGGGGTGCTGGGGGGGTCCCTGTGAATGCTCACAGGGACTTTGTGGTGCCTACAAGGGTGCTGGGGGGGCTTAGGGAGTTTCTAGGGATGTTGGGTGGGTTTCTAAGTATCCTGGGTGGTCCCTGGGGAGTCTCTAGGGGGGCCGGGGGTGTCCCAAGAGATCTTGAGGGGTTCCCGAGTCGTGCAGATTTCTGTAAGGTCCATGTTTGAGGGTGTCAGGGCTTGCTGTGGGCGCTATCGGGGGTGCTGTGGGGTCAGAGGGGATTTGCGGGGGCCCTGGGGGCAGTTCTGGGGGTCCCAGCCACAGGGTACCGGTGGTGGGTCTTCCCCCAGGAGGTGGAGGCGCTGCTGGGGGAGACGCGGATGCTGCAGGGGAAGCTCCAGAGCCAGGAGGACGATTTTCGTCTCCAGAACAGCACCCTGCTGCGCGAGCTGGCCAAGGTGGGGGTCCTGGGCTCTCCGGGAACTTCAGTATCCCCCCCCACGCCATCCCGGGGGGCTGTAATGTCACCCTGAGCCTCCTAGTACCATTTTAGGGGTTCCTGGGGGGGGCCCCTAGTGTCGATCTGGGTGGTTCTGCTTTACCAGGGAGGTCCCTGGGGGTCCCCAGTGTCATTTTCAGGGTGTGGGGAGGTCTCTTGGTATCGTTTCGGGGTCCCTGGCGCTGCCCGGTGTTATCACAGGGAATGCCCAACATCTTGTGAGGGGTCTTGGGGGGGGTCTCTTTGGGTCCCATGGGGGTTCCCTGCTTCTGGGGGGGGCGGGCCTGAGGGTCCCACGGGTGCCTGACCTGGGTGGGGGTCCCAGCTGTGTGCACAGATCGAGGGACTGGAGGAGGAAAACCGGCAGCTGCGGGAGGGGGCTCCCCCAGGACCCCCCCGTGACTCCCTGGCCTCCGCAGAACCCCCCCAGGATGGGGCCGCTGGTGACAGCGTGGCCCCCCCGGCGTCTACGGATGGTGAGGGGGTGGCTGGTGTGGGGAGGGGGGGGTGTGTCAGGGTCTTCGTGGAATTTGGGGTTCCCTGGGGGTGTGGGGATGTTCTGGGGGGTGTTGGGGTCATGGAGATCTGGGGGGGGGGGGTCCATGGGGGGAGTGGGTGTTCATATGGGTAGTATCATTCTCTGTGGGGCGGGATATGGGGTCTCTGTGGGGCACAGGGTGCCCATCTGGTGGATACGGGGGCTCTGTGGGTCGCTATGGGGCTGGGGAGGGTTTACGGGGGGGACCGTGGGTCTGACCCCCACCCTCGCAGCCCCCCCGGATCCCCCCAGGGAGCTGCGGCCGACAGAGGAGGGGGCCGGGGGCGACGGTCCGTGCAGGGAACCCCCAGCGCCCGCCGCTCAGGTAAGTTGGGGGGGGGAGTATGGGGGGTAGGAGGGTCTCAGGGGGTCTGTAGAAGATTTGGGGAAAGTTTAAAGAAGGTTCAGGGGTACGAGGGAGGAGAATTTTGGGGGAAACGGGGGGAGGTTGGGAGGGATGAATGGATGTGGGGAGAAATGTAAGCTGGGGGGGAGTAGAGTTCGGAGATCGATAAAGGAGCGCGAGACTTGGGGAAGAAAATGAAATGGAAAGAAACACGTAGGAGGAATTTGAGTTTGGATAGGGGATGGGGATTTTGATAAATAATTTGAGGGATACGGAATAAAAATGTAATTGAAAGTCAAAAATAATTCAGGGCCAACGGGTCGCCATGGAGGTATAGCGGGCTGCGAGGTGCGTAGGTGAAACAGAGGGGGCGGAGGGGGTCTCTGGGGGTCTCATGGAGTCTCTTGCAGGCAGAGGTGGCCCAACTGCAGGCAGAGGTGGCCAAGGTAAGCGGGGGGGGGGCTTTTGGGGGGCCCTGGGGGGCATTTGGGGGTGGCGGGGGGTTCCCATAGGGGATATGGGAGGGTTGGGGTCCCAGAGAGATTTGTGGGCTCCTGGGGGACCTTAGTGGAGTCTGTGGGGATTTTTGGGGGTCTCAGAGAGCTCAGGAGGGTTCTGGGGCCCTCAGGGGAGTCCTGGAGGGATTTGGGGGCATCCGAGGGGTGTCCCAGGAGGATTTCTGGGGTTTCAGAAGGGTTTGGGAGCACTTTGGGGGTTCTGGGGGCTCTCAGTGGGGTCTGGGGGGATTTGGGGGGCTGGGAGAGGTCGTGTTCATCTCACTAAATAGCGATTTTTGTGTTTCTTCTCCACAGCTGACGGAGAAACTGAGAAAGAAGCAGGAGAGGTAAGAGTGCCCGAGTCCCTCTGGGGGGGCTGGATGCTGGCGTTCTTTTTAAGGCACAATGTGTGGGTTTTTTTGTTTTTTTCTATCTATTTTTATGTTTTTTTCTCTTAGCTTTCTGCAGTTGCAGACAGAAAAGGAGGCATTGCTCAGGGACAGTCGGTGGGTGGCCCCTGGGGATCATAGGGGGGGCCCAGCGTCCCCCCCACCCCGGATGCCTGGGACCCCCCTGGACACCTGGATCCCCCTGTGCACCCCAGGATGGAGTTGGAAGAACTCCGAGCCCAGCGGGACGAGGAATTTCAGGAGCTCCAGGCCCGCAACCAGCAGCTGCAGCAGGAGCTGGAGGCTGCAGCCCAGGTGGGGGCACCTGGGGGGGGCATCTCTCGGCGTTGGGGGTCCCGTGGGGTGCTGGGGGGGTTCTAGGGGTGCCCCATGGCTTTGTGGGGGTCCTGGGAGGCGGTTGGGGGTCACCCCTTGGTGTGGGAGCACCCTGGGGTGTCGGAGAGGCACCCCGTGACGCGGGAGGGGTGGGTTGAGCCGCTTACGGCGTTACGGGGATCTATAGGATCTATACAGCCTCCTGTGGCAGCTGATGGCCCCAGGGCAGCTTTGTCTGGGTCTGGGCAGCCCCGAGCAGCCTGAAGCAGCTCTATACGTCCCCATACGGCCCCGGGGCAGTGCCGTTGGACCCTATAGGGCCCTATAGAGCGCTGTGTGGGGCGGCAGGCGGAGGCGAAGCTGCGGGAACAGCGTGGGGCTCTGGCCCGGGAGCTGCAGGAGGCGCAGGCGCAGCGTGATGCCCTCAACGCCCAGCTCCAGGTGGGACTGGGGGGGAGCTTGGGAATCCCGGGGGGCGGTGGGGGTCCCTCATCTGGTCCCTGGGGGTTGGGTGTCCTTTGGGGGGTGGTTTGGGGGTCCCTCGGGAGGTGGGGGGGGTCCCCAGAGTGCCCCTCATCTAGTCCCCAGGGGGTTTGGGGTCCCTCGGGGGGTGGTTTGGGGTTCCTTCGGGGGTTAGGGGGTCCCCAGAGTGCCCCTCATCTGGTCCCCAGGGGGTTTGGGGTCCCTTGGGGGGTGGTTTGGGGTTCCTTTGGGGGTTAGGGGGTCCCCAGAGTGCCCCTCATCTGGTCCCCAGGGGGTTTGGGGTTCCCTTGGGGGTTGGGGGGTCCCCAGAGTGCCCCTCATCTGGTCCCCAGGGGGTTGGGTGTCCCTTGGGCGGTGGTTTAGGAATCCTCAGAGTGGTTTAGAGTTCTGTTGGGGGTAGTTTTGCATCTCTTGGGGGGCTTTGAGGTCCCCAGTGTGCCTCTCGCCCTGTCCCAGGGGAGTTTTGGACATCTGTAGGTGGGTTTAGGGCTCCACGAAGTGCTCCTGATCCCATCCCTGGGGAGTTTTTGGGTGTCCCCTGGGGGTATTTGGAGTCCCAGAAGCATCCTGACCCCATTCCTGGTGGCTTTCGGGGGTCCCCAGGGGGGATTTGGGGGGGTCCCAGACGTGCCTTGACCCCATCCCTGGCGGGGGGGTTGGGACCCTGGGAGAACTTGAGGTCCCCGAGGTGCCCTGGCTGCACCCCGCCGTCCTGGGACACGCGTGTGCGAGGCGTGTGCGAGGCATGTGCGCCCGCAGGCGTGCGCGGGAGAGCGGGACGGGCTGCGGCGGCGGCTGGCGGAGGCGGAAGACGCCCGCGGGGAGAGCGAGCGGGGCCGACGGCAGGCGCAGGTCAGCCCCCCACCTTCTCCCCTCCACCGTTACCCCCCTCACACCGGGGTAGGGATCCCCCTCCTCGCCCCAGTCCGACCCAGTCCATTCCCACCAGGAGCAGCTGGAGCGGCAGGCGCAGGAACACGCGGCGGCCGCCCGCGCTCGTGCCGAGCAGCACCGGGCTGAGCTGGAGGTGAGCACGCGGCTATAGGGGATCACCCCGGGTGTAGGAGCCGCAGGGACCCCGGCAGGGGGGTCTATAGGCGCCCCATATAGCTATGGGGTCCGTAGAAACGCTTATAGCGATGCTGATATATAGCGAGCGCAGGGGCTGTGAAGGATTTTGCGGGGTTGTCGTTATTGTAGCGTTTCTGTACGTCGTTACTATAACGTTTCCGTAGGTGTGCGTGGTGTTATATGTATTATGGATAATTATGGGGAGTTACGTGGTTTGTTGTGGTCCTATGGAAGAGTTAGAAAACTTTGGGACGCTGCAGAGACAATAAAGACCCGTATGGTTTTATAGGGTCCTTGGGGGCGCAGGGAGCTTGTATGGTGTTCGCTGACCGTACAGAAACTACAATCGTTTTACAGCCATGTAAGAGACGGAGGCGTTTTTTGTATGTTTTACATCGTCAGCAGGAATTCTTAGAACATTGCAGGAGCTGTTGGGTGCACCAGACCCTATAGGACCCGTAGGGTCGCCTATGGCTTTTTAGAGGTTATAGGAACCCAGCGATGCTGCAGGATCTGTAGGGACGGTGTAAAGAGTTGTATTGGCTTTGCGATGCTGTAGAGCCCCTGCCAGACTTACAGAGGCTGTAGGAGCACTTGGGGCACTATAGGACCCGTGTCCTCTCCCCCGTGGCCCTATAGAGCCCTATAGGTGTCGGGACTGGGTGTGACCCCCCCCCGCTGTCCCCAGGGCCGTGTCGGGGAGCTGCAGGCGGCGCTGGGAGATGCCGAGCGGCAGCGGGAGCTGCGGGAGGCCGAGGGCCAGGCGTTGCGCCAGGTACCCCCAAATCCACCCCCAGAGCCCCTCTCGGAGCCCACTGGGACTCTCTCACAGCCCCCCCCCCCCCCAGGTACCCCCAAATCCACCCCCAGAGCCCCTCTTGGAGCCCACTGGGACTCTCTCACAGCCCCCCCCCCCAGGTACCCCCAAATCCACCCCCAGAGCCCCTCTCGGAGCCCGCTGGGACTCTCTCACAGCCCCCCCCCCCCCCCAGGTACCCCCAAATCCACCCCCAGAGCCCCTCTCGGAGCCCACTGGGACTCTCTCACAGCCCCCCCCCCCAGGTACCCCCAAATCCACCCCCAGAGCCCCTCTCTGAGCCCACTGGGACCCTCTCACAGCTCCCCCCCGCCCCCGGGAACCACAGATCCCTGGGATCCTCCAGCCCTCCTGGGACCACCCGAAAGCTCATTGGGACCCCCAGTTCTCCTATGGGGGGGCTCTCAGGTCTCCCCACCAGAGACCCTGAGGTGCCTAAGTACCCCCCCAGAAAACCCAAATCCCCTCCCAGGGTCCCCAAACTCCTCTGGGTCCCCTCACCACATTCTCTCTGGCCCCCTGGGTTCTCTCTGAGCCCTCCAGCACCCGCCAGATTCCCCTCAGCACCCACAAATCCTCGCTGGAACCCCTCCAAATCCCCCCCCCGACCCTTTCTGTTCCGCCAGGAGCTGAAAGACGTCCGAGATGGGCAGCGCATCCTGGAGAAGAAAGGCAGCGCGGCGGTGAGGGTCCCCAGGGGGCTGGGGTGCCGTCTGGAGGCCGGGGTCCCGTTTGGGACCCTGACCCCCCCCCCCCCCCCCAAATTGTCACCCCCCCCCCCAGTTGAAGGACCTGAAGCGGCAACTGCAGCTGGAGCGACGCCGCGCCGACCGCCTGCAGGAGCGGCTGCAGGAGCTGCTGGCGCCCACCCGTGCCCGAACTGGTCAGCCAGACGCCGGGGGTCCCTTGTGGGGGGGTATGGGGGGGAACCTTCCAGGTATTGGGGTCCCCTTGAAGGGGGGGGGGGTTGCCCCTGGATGCCTACGTCCCCTTGGGGGGGCTCTCGTGGGTCTGCAGGTGGTGGTGGGGGGGTATTGGGGTGTCTGGATCTGCTGGTAGGAGGGAAAATGGGTTTGGGGGGGTGTCCTGGATGCCTGGGTCCCTTGGGGGGGGTGTGGGGTAAGGTGGGGTGTCCACAGGGATGGGGTGCTGCAGGGGCACCCACCCCCCCTTTTTCTCTTCCCCAGAGGCAGCGGGGGGGGTGTGTGTGGGGGGCGTTGGTGGTGGGACTCATCCTGTCTGCCTGGGTCCCATTTTTGTTCCACCTCTCCCAGGGCTGGAAGAACTGGGATTGGAGGGGGGGTCCCCCGGGCGGGGACCGGGGGGCGACAGCAGCAGCCTCTCCTCCCTGGGGCGTGACGGCTCCGCCCCTGGGAGTACCAAGGTGGGTGGGGCCCGAGGGGGTGGGGCCCGAGGGGGTGGGGCCCGAGGGGGTGGGGCCCGAGGTTTCTGTTGGCTGATGACGGGGCCTGTTCCCACCAGGGGTGGGCTAGGGAGGTGGGGGTGTGGCTGGGGTTGGGTGGGGGTGGCTAGGGTTGGGTGTGGCTCGCAGGGGTGTGGCTCAGGGGGGTGTGGCTCGCAGGGGTGTGGCTTGGTGAAGTTTGGGTGGGGTCATAGCTGGGGTTGTGGGTGGGACGCGCCCCATACTGGTTCCTCCCCAGTTGAGGGCGGGTCTGGAGTGGGGAGGGGGGGCTGCGTTGTGGGCGTGGCTTCAGCGAGGGGGTGGAGCCCCCTCCGCTGACCCTCCCCCCGCCCTCCCCTCTCCGCAGTCAGGTTCAGGCAGCCCCGGGGGGGGCAGCGGCGGCGGCGGGGGGGTCCCCGGCGGGGGGGGCCTGTCCCCTGCCGAGGTGGCGGAGCTGTTCCAGCGCCTGGCCCAGAGCCAGCAGGAGCGCTGGCTGCTGGAGGAGAAGGTACTGGGAGGGGACTGGGAGGGGACTGGGAGGGACTGGGGCGTATCACCGCCGGCCCCCCCCCCAATCCTTCCCCCCCCCAGGTGCGTCACCTGGAGGTGAGCAGCGCCTCGATGGCGGAGGACCTGTGCCGCAAAAGCGCCATCATCCAGAGCTTCGTCCGCGACAGCCGCTTGGGTGAGTCCCGGACCCCCCCTGCACCCCCAATTTTGAACCCCCCCCCCCGCCCACTCACCCCGTCTCTCTGTGCCCCCCCCAGAGGCGGCGGGACCCCCCGGTCCCCCCCGGCGGGGGACGGGGCCGGGCGAGGAGGGTCTGCGGGAGATGAACAAGAAACTGCAGAACATGTTGGAGGAGCAGCTCACCAAAAACCTGCACCTGGGGCAGGTGGGCGGGGCCTCGGGCGAAGGGGGCGGGGCCTCGGGCGAAGGGGGCGGGGCCTGAGGCAAGGGGCGGGGCCTCTGACCCCGCCCACCCCCCCTAGGACCTGGAGGCGCTGACGCAGGAACTGGCACGACTCAGCAAGGAGAGAACCGGCCCGCCCTGAGGGGCGGGGCCTGGCCTCAGCCCCGCCCCGCTGCTGTAGGCTCCGCCTCCCCTGGTGGGTCCATGGGGGGGGGCCTCGCCGCTTTAAGGGGACGTTGCCGCTTTAAGGGGGACGTTGCCCCTTTAAGGAAGGCGGCGGCCCGCTCGGGTGGACGTTGCCACTTTAAGGGGGGGGGAACACACCCCCGCATGCACTCCCCCTCGCTTCCCCCCCCCCCCCCGTTAATAAAGTCGATGTGAACCGCTGCACTTTGCGTCATTGATTCCGTTTGTTTGTTTGTTTGTTTTAAGGGGGGGTTGCGCGGTGACATCACGCCGGCGCCGCGCGCTGCCCCAACCCCCCCCCCCCCGCCCGCCTTGGGTGCTACCGCGCCCCCGGTGACGTCACTTCCGGGCGCCGACCCGGATGTTGTTGCCCAGTCGCCGCGGCCGCAAGAGGGGGACGATTCGCAGCGCCGCTCCGGATCTTCCCCCCCGCGGCCCTCGCTTTCCACGGGGGGGGGGGGGGGAACAGAGGCGCGTCGTGACGTCAGCACGGTGACGTAACACCTCTCCCCCCCCCGCTTTCCCGGTAGGGGGGCGGTGGCGGCAACACCCCCCCGCCGCGCGTTCTGCGCCTGCGCGGAGTCCGCCCCGCCCCCGCCATGGCGGCTGCGGGGGGCGGGGCCTGCCCGGGGGGCGGGGCCGCGCTGGAGGAGGAGTGCGAAGTGGTGCGCGTGCGCGTCAAGGTGAGGGGGGCGGGGCTAAGGCGGGAGGGGGCGGGGCTAAGGCCGGAGGCGGTGCGCGGTGGCTTGGGGGCGGGGCCGCCGCGTGGTGGGCGGGACTAAGTGCCGCCGGGGGGGCGTGGCTACGGCGTTAGAAACCGCGGGTTGGGGGGGGGGGTTGGGGCGCGGCTAACTGGAGGAGGTTGCCGCCGAAAAGGTCACGTGGGGGGCGGTGGCCAATGAGGGACGGGGCGGGGGGCGGGGCGCGCTGAGGCGCCGTTGCCGCGGTGACGGGACGCGGCCGCCATTTTGGGCCGCTGTGAGGGACCGGGCCGGGGGCGGAGGACGGGGAGGGGGGCGGCGGCTCCGGGGCTCCGGCCCGGCCCCTGGGTGTCCCCCCCCTCCGCCTCTCCCCGCACCTGGCTGATGTCTGCCCGTAGAAGAGCGAGGGGCTGCTGCCTCCCGAGTTCCGCTCCTTCGCCGTCGACCCGCAGATCACGTCGCTGGACGTGCTGCAGCACATCCTGGCCCGTGCCTTCGACCTCCAGGGGTGAGCCCGGGCCTCCCCCCGACATCCTCGGCCGCCTCATCCCCTGAGGGGAGGCCTGGGTTGCTGAGCATCCCTTTGCATCCTCTCAGGAAGAAGAGCTTCTCCGTCAGCTTCGCGTCCCGCGACCCCCAAGGCCAGGAGACCTTCGTGCCGCTGCTGAGCGATGGCGACCTGGCGGCCGCCTTTGCCTGCGCCCGGCCCACCCTGCGCCTGCGCCTCGATGTCCGGCCTCCCGCTGAAAGTGAGTGGGGGGGTCCCCGGGGAGAGGAGAGTGGTGGGACTCGGGCATCTGGGACAGCAAGGTAGGACCCAGGAGCCTTGGTGGAGTCTTTTTTTTTAGAGAGGGGGAACCCCGGCATCCCCAGGCGGGTGGTTGGGGGGGACCCGGCTGTTCAGTCCCCCTAGGGTGGGTGTTAGGATGAGACCCAGGCATCTGGGGTGGGTGTCAGAAGGAGGACCTGGGTGCCTGGGTGTCCAGTGGAGGGACCCAGGCCTCTGGGTGTTGCAGGCCCGCTGCTGGAGGACTGGGACATCATCAGCCCCCGGGAGGTGGCAGCGGTGGAACCCCTCCCCGAGCGCCGCTCGCTCCTGGCTGCAGCGCTGCCCTTCACCCAGGCCCTGCTGGCACAGGTGAGTGGGACCTGGGTGTCTGGGGGGGGCCCTGGGTTCCCCCACCCTGCTGACACCTCATGGAGCACCCCTCCTGCTCCTCTGGCCATCACAGTTCCCTCCTAGTGCCTCTTAGCATTCCTAATTTCCTTCAACACCCTTTCTACGGTCCTAGTTGCCTTCTAGTCCCCTCTCAGCAACCCCCAGTCCTCTTCCAGTGCTCCCATTCCCTCCCAGTGCTTCCAGTTTCCGCCGCCACAGCTCCCTGCTCACCCAGTCCCCCTCCCAGCACCACCAGTGACCCGTTTACCCGCAGGTGGGCCGAACCCTGGCCCGGGCGCAGGCAGCCCTGGCGTGGCCGGAGGGCTCCCCTCCCTCGCCCCCCCCGCCACCGCCCCCCTGCGCCCCCCTGAGCGACGCCGACCTCCGCACCTACTTGGGCCCCGGCGGACGGCTGCTGCGGCCCCACGACCTGCGGCTCCACGTCTACCACGGCGGTGTCGAGCCCGGCCTGCGCAAGGTGGGTTCCCCTGGCTCCCCCCTCAGCCCCCCTTAGGTCTGCCTGGGTTTCCTGACCCCCCCTGCCCTATCTCTCCCCCCCGATTCCAGGTGGTCTGGCGGTACCTGCTGAACGTCTTCCCGGCGGGACTGTCGGGGCAGGAGCGACTGGCCCACCTGCGACGCAAGGCGGGCGAATACGCGGCGCTGAAAGCCCTCCTGGCCGCCCGGGCGGCCCCGGCTGAGCTGGCGCTGGTGGGGGCGGCCGTGCGCAAGGACGTGGTGCGCACCGACCGGGGGCACCCTTATTTTGGGGGCCCTGAGGAGGGACACCCCCACCTGGCCGCCTTGCAGGCTCTGCTCACCACCTTTGCCCTGGGTCACCCGCGCCTCTCCTACTGCCAAGGCATGTCGGACGTGGCCGCTCCGCTGTTGGCCGTGCTGGACGACGAGGCCCAAGCCTTCCTCTGCTTCTGCGCCCTCATGCGCCGCCTCGGACCCCGCTTTCGCCCTGGCGGCCGGGGGCTGGCCCGCGCCTTTGCCCACCTCCGACGCCTCCTGCGCCGCGCCGACCCCCCTTTCTGGGCTTTCCTGGCTGCCCGCGGCGCCCACGATCTCCTTTTCTGCTACCGCTGGCTGTTGCTGGAGCTGAAGCGGGAATTCGCCTTCGAGGATGCCCTGCGGGTGCTGGAGATCACCTGGAGCTCGCTGCCACCCGCTCCGCCTCCCCCACCGGACGGCATTCCCCTCCTGGGAGCGCCCCTGGGGCCTCGCCGGGCTTGCCGAGGGCTGCGCGAGCGGCGTGGGCTGCGGCCCCGGCCCCCGCGCCGGCGACGCCGGCAGCGGGGGGAGAGCGAGGCCCCCGCGGAGGCGGCTGGCGGCCGAGGCGGGCACGAGGCCCGCGGGGACGGCCAGGAGAGTCCCAGGAGCTCTGGCGGCGACGTCCAAGCGGGTTCCAAAGCCTCCGTGGACGTCCCAGAGGCTCCCGGCAAAGACCCGGAGAAACCAAAGAGCTCCAGCGACATCCAAGAGGGTTCTGAGAGCTCCGGGAACATCCAGGAGGGTCCCAAGAGTTTTAGGGATGACCAAGAGGGTCTCGAGAGTTCCACCGATGTCCAGGGTGGCTCCAAGACCTCTGGGAGCGACCACGAGAAGCCTGAGGTCTCTGGGGACATCCAACCTAGTCTGGACGGCTCCCGGAATGACCAAGAGGATCCGAAGGTCTCCCGGGATGCCAAGGTCCCCAGGGATAGCCAGGGTGGCCTTAAGGCCTCTGTGGAGGTCCAAGGTGGTGCTAAGGTCCCCAGGGGTATCCGAGAGGATCCCAAAGTCTCCAGCGATGGTGGCCGAGACCCTGCTGGCCCCAAGGACGTCCAAGAAGACCCTGATGCGTCTAAAGAGGTTGACCGAGACCCTGATGTTCCCAAGAAGGTCAACGAAAATGCCAGCGCTCTGAAGGAAATCGGCGAACAACCCGACGTCTACAAGGTGGTTCGCGGAGACCCCGACGTCTTCAGGAAACCCGGCAAAGACGCCAACGTCGGCGCTGAGCCCAGCGTCTTCAAGAAG
This sequence comes from Haliaeetus albicilla, assembly GCF_947461875.1. Lineage (NCBI taxonomy): Eukaryota > Metazoa > Chordata > Aves > Accipitriformes > Accipitridae > Haliaeetus > Haliaeetus albicilla. Next base: position 5,235,850 of record NC_091511.1, read on the forward strand.
ACTCGCGAAACTCGGAACGTCTCTAAGAAGTCAAGTGAAAACCTGAACGCCCCGGAAAAGGTCGGTGACGACCACAGTCGCCGAGTTTCCAAGAGGGTTGGGCAAGACCCCGATGTGCCCAAAGAGACCGGGAAAGACCCCAAAGAGACCGGGAAAGACCCCAAAGAGACCAGGAAAGACCCCGAGGTCCCCAAAGAAGTTGGTGACGCTCCCAAAGAGGTTGGCAACGCCCCCAGCTCCCCGAGAGAGGTTGGTGAAGACCCCGGCGAGGTACGTGATGACCCCAGCGCGGGCAGAGAGGCTGCTGACGCCCCCGAGGACCCTTGGGGGGGCGGTTGGGCCTGGGAGGACTCGTGTTCCTCTTCCTCCTCCTCCTCCTCCTCCTCCTCCTCCTCGTCCTCGGAGGAAGAGGTGGGTCTGGAGGACGACGGGGCGCCGCTACCGCCGCCGGAGGAATTGGGGCAGGGGAACCCCTTCCTCCTCTTCCTCTGCTTGGCCATGCTGCTGGAACAACGGGAAGCCGTCATGGCGCGGGCCGGGGATTACAACGAGGTGGCCATGCATTTCGACCGCCTGGTGCGACGGCACCACCTGCCCCGCGTCCTGCGCCGCGCCAAGGGGCTTTTCGCTCGTTACCTGGAAGGTTGGGGGGGGGCACCCCCGGGAGGGCCCCCCACGGGCTAGGGGTGTCGGGGAAGGGGGGCTAGGGGTGACCCAGGGGGACGTGGGGGACCCCCACGGGCGCCACAGGGGGGACCCGTCCTTTTTTTGGGGACCCCCAGGGCGTCACGGGGAAGCCCTAAGTCAGCGTGGGGACCCGGGGGGCTTTGGATCCCCGTGGGTCTTCTTTGGGGACCCCCCTGGGTCACTGGGGGGGGCCGTAGGATAACGCGGGGACCCCCAGGACGCTGCAAGGGACCTATAGGTCACCGTGGGGACCCCATAGACATCGTGGGAGACGTATAGGTCCTCTTCGGAGACCAGTAGGCTACTGGGGGGGGCTCCTAGGTCAACGTGGGGACCTACAGGGCAGCGTAGAGACCCCCCTGGGGACCCGTAGGTCCTTTTTTGGGGACCTGTAGAGCACCCTAGGCACCCCGTAAATATCCTATAGGTCGGCACGGGGACCTATAGGCCAGCGTGGGACACCCCCGGGGACCTATAGGTCAATATAGGGACCGTGGAGATCCCCCTCGGGGACCCCTATAGGTACCAGCTGGGGCCCCACAGCCCCCCCCGGGGACATATGGACCCCCCCCGGACGCCCATAGATCCCCACAGGGGGTCTGGAGACACCCCAGTATGGACCAGTACAGCCCGGTGTCTCCCCCTTGGGGTTTTACGGCACCTTGGGGGCATCCCAGTATAGACCAGTATGAAGCACTACGACGTCCTAGCTAGGAACTCTGGGATTTGCGTTGCCTTGGGCCAGACCAGTATGGACCAGTGAAGGGTCTGGGAGCCCAACTGGGAGCCCCGCGTATGCATCGCCTTGGGTCGGAGTGGGACGGACCAGTACAGCATCCCAACTGGGATCACTGCGTTGACATGGCCTTCAGCCATCCCAGCACGGACCAGTATGGACCAGTACGGCAGCCCAACTGGGAGCTCTTCACCGGCGTGGCCTTGCGTCCTCCCAGTACAGACCAGCATGCACCAGTACAGCATCTTGCCCGGGATCTCTTCACCCGTGTGGCCTTGTGTCCTCCCAGTATGGACCAGTATGGACCTGTACAGCATCTTGCCCGGGATCTCTTCACCCGTGTGGCCTTGCGTTCTCCCAGTACGGACCAGTATGGACCGGTAGGGCGCCCTGACTGGGATCTTAATGCATATACGGGTTCTCCCAGTATGGACCACTGCAACCCAGTTCTTGCTCCCCCCCCCCGGGTGCCTTCTCACCCCGCTCCTTATTTATTGCCCCCCCCCCCGTCTCCTGCGGGGGGGACGCAGGCGTCCGGGGATCCGTGAGGTGCCGAAGACGTGAATAAACCTGACGCCCACCACTGTCGTCTGGGAGTTCCCAGTATGGACTGGGAAGGGGTTGGGGGCTGCCAGCACGGACTGGGGAGGGTTGCGGCGGTTTGGTTTGGACTGGGAAGGGGGAAATGGGGCTCCCAGTATGAACTGGGCATCTCCCCGTGTAGACCGGGGAAGGATAAGGGGTGCACAGTCCATACTGGTAAGGGAGAGGGGCTGCCAGCGCGGACTGGGGAGGGGTGCGGGGGTTTGGTTTGGACTGGGAAGGGGGAAATGCGGCTCCCAGTTCATACTGGGAGTCTCCCCGTGTAGACTGGGGAAGGATAAGGGGTGCGCAATCCATACTGGAAAGGGAGAGGGGCCCCCAGTGCGGACTGGGGAGGGGTGCGGGGGTTTGGTTTGGACTGGGAAGGGGGAAATGGGGCTCCCAGTATGAACTGGGCATCTCCCCGTGTAGACTGGGGAAGGAGAAGGGGTGCGCAGTCCATACTGGAAAGGGAGAGGGGCTGCCAGCGTGGATTGGGAAGGGATTACAGCTTCCAGTCCAAACTAGGAAGCGGCTGTGGGCTCCCAGTATGAACTGGGGAGTTCCCAGTATGGACTGGGAAGGGGTTGGGGGCTGCCAGCACGGACTGGGGAGGGTTGCGGCGGTTTGGTTTGGACTGGGAAGCGGGAAATGCGGCTCCCAGTATGAACTGGGCGTCTCCCTGTGTAGACTGGGGAAGGAGAAGGGGTGCGCAGTCCATACTGGAAAGGGATAAGGGCGGCCAGCGCGGACTGGGAAGGGATTACAGCTTCCAGTCCAAACTAGGAAGTGGCTGTGGGCTCCCAGTATGAACTGGGGAGTTCCCAGTACGGACTGGGAAGGGGTTGCGGTCTGCGTTGCGGTGTGCGAAGTGGAGGTGCCCGGACGCCTGGGTCCCCAGCTTGGGTGGGAGGGGCCAGTACTGGGATCTTCCCAGTGCCCTCAAGTCCCAGTATCCCCAGTTTTAGTCCCGTCGCTGCCTGCATTGGCTGAGGCTGCTCCCAGTTACCTCAGTCCCTCCCAGTCAACCTAGTCCCCTCCCAGTTCCCCCCAGTGCTTCCCATTTCTTCCCAGTATCCCTAGTTTCAGCCCCGTGGCTGCCTGTGTTTGCAGAGAGTCTGCTCCCAGTCCCTCCCAGGTCTTCTCCATCCTTCCCAGCTGCTCCCAGTCCCCTTCCAGTTCCTCCCAGTTCCCCCCAGTGCTTCCCATTTCTTCCCAGTATCCCTAGTTTCAGCCCCGTGGCTGCCTGTGATTGCAGAGAGGCTGCTCCCAGTCCCTCCCAGGTTCTCTCCATCCTTCCCAGCTGCTCCCAGTCACCCCAGTCCCCTTCCAGTTCCTCCCAGTACCCCCCATTTCTTCCCAGTATCCCTAGTTTCAGCCTCGTGGCTGCCTGTGTTTGCAGAGAGGCTGCTCCCAGTCCCTCACAGGTCCTCTCCATCCTTATCAGTCCCTCCCCAGTACTTCCCATTTCTTCCCAGTATCCCTAGTTTCAGCCCCGTGGCTGCCTGTGTTTGCAGAGAGGCTGCTCCCAGTCCCTCCCAGGTCCTCTCCATCCTTCCCAGCTGCTCCCAGTCTCTCCCAGTCACCCCAGTCCCCTTCCAGTTCCTCCCAGTTCCCCCCAGTGCTTCCCATTTCTTCCCAGTATCCCTAGTTTCAGCCCCGTGGCTGCCTGTGTTTGCAGAGAGGCTGCTCCCAGTCCCTCCCAGGTCCTCTCCATCCTTCCCAGCTGCTCCCAGTCTCTCCCAGTCACCCCAGTCCCCTTCCAGTTCCCCCCAGTGCTTCCCAGTTCCCCCCATTTCTTCCCAGTATCCCTAGTTTCAGCCCCGTGGCTGCCTGTGTTTGCAGAGAGTCTGCTCCCAGTCCCTCCCAGGTTCTCTCCATCCTTCCCAGCTGCTCCCAGTCACCCCAGTCCCCTTCCAGTTCCTCCCAGTACTTCCCATTTCTTCCCAGTATCCCTAGTTTCAGCCCTGTGGCTGCCTGTGTTTGCAGAGAGGCTGCTCCCAGTCCCTCACAGGTCCTCTCCATCCTTCCCAGCTGCTCCCAGTCTCTCCCAGTCACCCCAGTCCCCTTCCAGTTCCTCCCAGTTCCCCCCAGTGCTTCCCATTTCTTCCCAGTATCCCTAGTTTCAGCCCTGTGGCTGCCTGTGTTTGCAGAGAGGCTGCTCCCAATCCCTTCCAGGTCCTCTCCATCCTTCCCAGTCCCTCCCAGTTCCCCCCAGTACTTCCCATTTCTTCCCAGTATCCCTAGTTTCAGCCCCGTGGCTGCCTGTGTTTGCAGAGAGGCTGCTCCCAATCCCTCCCAGGTCCTCTCCATCCTTCCCAGCTGCTCCCAGTCCCTCCCAGTCCCTCCCAGGTCCTCTCCATCCTTCCCAGCTGCTCCCAGTCCCCTTCCAGTTCCTCCCAGTGCTTCCCATTTCTTCCCAATATCCCTAGTTTCAGCCCCCTGGCTGCCTGTGTTTGCAGAGAGGCTGCTCCCAATCCCTCCCAGGTCCTCTCCATCCTTCCCAGCTGCTCCCAGTCCCTCCCAGTCCCTCCCAGGTCCTCTCCATCCTTCCCAGCTGCTCCCAGTCCCCTTCCAGTTCCTCCCAGTGCTTCCCATTTCTTCCCAGTATCCCTAGTTTCAGCCCTGTGGCTGCCTGTGTTTGCAGAGAGGCTGCTCCCAATCCCTTCCAGGTCCTCTCCATCCTTCCCAGCTGCTCCCAGTCTCTCCCAGTCACCCCAGTCCCCTTCCAGTTCCTCCCAGTTCCCCCCAGTGCTTCCCATTTCTTCCCAGTATCCCTAGTTTCAGCCCCGTGGCTGCCTGTGTTTGCAGAGAGGCTGCTCCCAGTCCCTCCCAGGTCCTCTCCATCCTTCCCAGCTGCTCCCAGTCTCTCCCAGTCACCCCAGTCCCCTTCCAGTTCCCCCCAGTGCTTCCCAGTTCCCCCCATTTCTTCCCAGTATCCCTAGTTTCAGCCCCGTGGCTGCCTGTGTTTGCAGAGAGTCTGCTCCCAGTCCCTCCCAGGTTCTCTCCATCCTTCCCAGCTGCTCCCAGTCACCCCAGTCCCCTTCCAGTTCCTCCCAGTACTTCCCATTTCTTCCCAGTATCCCTAGTTTCAGCCCTGTGGCTGCCTGTGTTTGCAGAGAGGCTGCTCCCAGTCCCTCACAGGTCCTCTCCATCCTTCCCAGCTGCTCCCAGTCTCTCCCAGTCACCCCAGTCCCCTTCCAGTTCCTCCCAGTTCCCCCCAGTGCTTCCCATTTCTTCCCAGTATCCCTAGTTTCAGCCCCGTGGCTGCCTGTGTTTGCAGAGAGTCTGCTCCCAATCCCTCCCAGGTCCTCTCCATCCTTCCCAGTCCCTCCCAGTTCCCCCCAGTACTTCCCATTTCTTCCCAGTATCCCTAGTTTCAGCCCTGTGGCTGCCTGTGTTTGCAGAGAGGCTGCTCCCAATCCCTTCCAGGTCCTCTCCATCCTTCCCAGTCCCTCCCAGTTCCCCCCAGTACTTCCCATTTCTTCCCAGTATCCCTAGTTTCAGCCCCGTGGCTGCCTGTGTTTGCAGAGAGGCTGCTCCCAATCCCTCCCAGGTCCTCTCCATCCTTCCCAGCTGCTCCCAGTCCCTCCCAGTCCCTCCCAGGTCCTCTCCATCCTTCCCAGCTGCTCCCAGTCCCCTTCCAGTTCCTCCCAGTGCTTCCCATTTCTTCCCAATATCCCTAGTTTCAGCCCCCTGGCTGCCTGTGTTTGCAGAGAGGCTGCTCCCAATCCCTCCCAGGTCCTCTCCATCCTTCCCACTCCCTCCCAGTTCCCCCAGTTCCCCCTCCCAGTCCGGAGGTGACGTCCCCGCCACCTCAGGGCCCTGGGTGCTTCCGGGCGGAAGAAGCCTCTCTGAGGGACCCAGGGGAAGGGGGGGGGGAGATCCAGGCGTTTTGGGGGGGTCCCAGGTATCCAGCGGAGGGTCCCAGGCATCCGGGCGATGAGCCATAGGGGTCGGGGGGGGGCCCCGGGGGGCGACAACGTCCCCTCGGGGCTGCTGCAGCAGCAGGAAAACCTGCGGCTCTTCGAGCTCCTGGGCCGGAAATGTGTGGTGAGGGGCCTGGGGGGGTCTGAGGGGGGACTGGGGGGGTCTGGGGGGGTCATTGGGTACTGGAGGGACCTGGGGGGGGGAGCTGGGGGTCCCATGGAGGTCCTGGGGGGCCCTGAGGTGGATTTTGGGGGGGGGGGGGCACTTGGTGGCCTCAGTGGGGTGAGGAGGGGAGCTGGGGGGGTCCTGTTGGGTCCTGGGGGGGTCCTAAGGGGGATTTGGGGGGGGCTTGGGGTCCCATGGGAGGGTCTGGGGGGGTCTGGGGGGGGTAATTGGGTACTGGAGGGACCTGGGGGTCCCATGGAGGTCCTGGGGGGGGATTGGGGGGGTCTGGGGGGGGGGGGTCATTGGGTACTGGAGGGACCTGGGGGGAGGAGCTGGAGGTCCCATGGAGGTCCTGGGGGGTCCTAAGGGGGATTTGGGGGGGGCTTGGGGTCCCATGGGAGCGTCTGGGGGGGTCATTGAGTACTGGAGGGACCTGGGGGGGAGCTGGAGGTCCCATGGAGGTCCTGGGGGGTCCTAAGGGGGATTTGGGGGGGGCTTGGGGTCCCATGGGAGGGTCTGGGGGGGTCATTGCATACTGGAGGGACCTGGGGGGGGGAGCTGGGGGTCCCATTTTGGTCCTGGGGGGCCCTGAGGTGGATTTGGGGGGGGGGGGGGCACTTGGTGGCCTCAGTGGGGTGAGGAGGGGAGCTGGGGGGGGTCCTTTTGGGTCCTGGGGGGGTCCTAAGGGGGATTTGGGGGGCGCTTGGGGTCCCATGGGAGGGTCTGGGGGGGTCATTGGGTACTGGAGGGACCTGGGGGGGGGGAGCTGGGGGTCCCATGGAGGTCCTGGGGGGTCCTAAGGGGGATTTGGGGGGGGCTTGGGGTCCCATGGGAGGGTCTGGGGGGGTCTGGGGGGGGTAATTGGGTACTGGAGGGACCTGGGGGTCCCATGGAGGTCCTGGGGGGGGATTGGGGGGGTCTGGGGGGGGGGGGTCATTGGGTACTGGTGGGACCTGGGGGTCCCATTTTGGTCCTGGGGGGCCCTGAGGTGGATTTGGGGGGGGGGGGGGGCACTTGGGATCTCAGGAGAGAAACGTGGGGCACTGGGTGCTCCTGGGGGGTTTTTGGGGGGGCCATGGGGTTTTTTGGGGGGGGGGGGGGTGTCTGAACCCACGTCCCCGCAGACGCTGGCGACGGCGGTGGCGCAACTGGTGGTGGCGGAGCTGGGGGGGCCGGGGGGGGCCTGGGCCAAGCGGGGGTGCGGGGTGGCCTGTCTGGTGCGGGACAGCCCCCGCCGCTCCTACTTCATCCGCCTCTACTGCCTGCCCGTGAGTGGGGGGGTCCTGGGGGGGTCTCATGGGGTCAGGGGCATCCTGGGGTTGGGGGGGGGTGTCCCTGAGGGTCTCTTGGGGGGTCCTGGGGGGTCTCAGGGTTGGGGGGGGGTCCCTGAGGGTCTCTTGGGGTCCTGTGGGGGGTGTCCCAGGGTGTCCCTGAGGGTCTTGGGTGGTCCTGGGGGGGTGTCCCAGGGTCGGGGGGGGCCCTGAGGGTCTTGGGGGGGTCCTGGGGGGTCTCAGGGTGTCCCTGAGGGTCTCTTGGGGGTCCTGGGGGGGGTGTCCCATGGTAAGGGGGGTCCCTGAGGGTCTTGGGGAGTCCGGGGGGGGTCCCAGGCTCCTGGGGGTGTCCCTGGGGGTCTCATGGGGCCCTGGGGGGGTCCCAGGTTTGGGGGGGTGTCCCTGAGGGTCTCTTGGGGTCCTGGGGGGGGTCTCAGGGTGTCCCTGAGGGTCTTGGGGGGTCCTGGGGGGTCTCAGGGTTGGGGGGGGTCCATGGGGGTCTCTTGGGGTCCTGGGGGGGTGTCCCAGGGTGTCCCTGAGGGTCTTGGGAGCTCCTGGGGGGGTGTCCCAGGGTCAGGGGGGGTCCCTGAGGGTCTTGGGGGGTCCTGGGGGGTCTCAGGGTGTCCCTGAGGGTCTCTTGGGGGGTCCTGGGGGGGTGTCCCAGGGTCAGGAGGGGTCCCTGAGGGTCTTGGGGAGTCCAGGGGGGGTCCCAGGCTCCTGGGGGTGTCCCTGGGGGTCTCATGGGGTCCTGGGGGGGTCCCAGGTTTGGGGGGTGTCCCTGAGGGTCTCTTGGGGTCCTGGGGGGGTCCCAGGTTTAGAGGGCGTCCCTGAGGGTCTTGGGGGGGTCCTGGGGGGTCTCAGGGTGTCCTTGAGGGTCTCCTGGGGTCCTGGGGGGGTCCCAGGTTTGGGGGGTGTCCCTGAGGGTCTCTTGGGGTCCTGGGGGGGTCCCAGGTTTAGGGGGCATCCCTGAGGGTCTTGGGGGGTCCTGGGGGGGTCCCAGGGTCCTGGGGGCGTCCCTGAGGGTCTCTCGGGGTCGGGGGGTCCCGGGGGGGTCCCGGGGGTCCCCGGGTGCCCCACGCTGTGCCGCAGGCCGGGAGCCTGTGGTGGGAGCAGGAGCTGCACGGGGAGATGGGGTACGCGGCGCCCACCCCCTTCTTCCACACCTTCGCCTCCCACGTGAGTGGGCGGGGCTCAGGGACGGCGGGTGGGGCTGAGAGGGCCGGGGCGGAGCTAAGGGGCCGTGGGAGGGGCTAAGGGGGTTGCAGTGGGGCTGAGGGCAGGTGGGAGGGGCCGAGGGGTGGGGCTGAGGGCACGTGGGAGGGAGGGGCCAAAGGGTGGGGCTGAGGGCAGGTGGGAGGGAGGGGCCAAAGGGTGGGGCTGAGGGCAGGTGGGAGGGAGGGGATGAGGGATGGGGCTTAGGGCATGTGGGAGGGGCCAAGGGGTGGGGCTGAGGGCACGTGGGAGGGAGGGGCCGAAGGGTGGGGCTGAGGGCAGGTGGGAGTGGTCATGGGGTGGGGCTGAGGGCAGGTGGGAGGGAGGGGCCAAGGGGTGGGGCTGAGGGGTGGGGCTTAGGGCACGTGGGAGGGGCCGAGGGGTGGGGCTGAGGGCACGTGGGAGGGAGGGGCCAAAGGGTGGGGCTGAGGGCAGGTGGGAGGGAGGGGCCGAGGGATGGGGCTTAGGGCATGTGGGAGGGGCCAAGGGGTGGGGCTGAGGGCACGTGGGAGGGAGGGGCCAAAGGGTGGGGCTGAGGGCACATGGGAAGGAGGGGCCAAAGGGTGGGGCTGAGGGCAGGTGGGAGGGAGGGGCCAAGGGGTGGGGCTGAGGGGTGGGGCTTAGGGCAGGTGGGAGGGTGGGGCCAAGGGGTGGGGCTTAGGACATGTGGGAGGGGCAAAGGGGTGGGGCTGAGGGCAGGTGGGAGGGTGTGACCGAGGGGTGGGGCTTAGGACATGTGGGAGGGGCAAAGGGGTGGGGCTGAGGGCAGGTGGGAGGGTGTGACCGAGGGGTGGGGCTTAGGACATGTGGGAGGGGCCAAGGGGTGGGGCCGAGGGCAGGTGGGAGGGGCTTGCCGCTTGTGGGCGTGTCCCGTGGGCCACGCCCCCTGCTTGCCCACCCCAGGAGGGCCGGGCGGGGCTGAACTTCGCGGACGAGGGGGAGGCGGCCGCCTTCGAGGGGCTCGTCCAGGAGCGGCTGCGCCGGCGCCAGCAGCGGGCGGGTGAGAAAACAGACACCCCCCCCCCCAAAAAAAATAGTGACCCCCCCAGACCGCCCCACCCACCCCTTCTCCCCTTCTCCCCCCCCAGAAAAGCGGCAGCTCCCGCCTCCGCCCCCCCCCGGTGACGGTAAGTGTGTGTCCCCCACCATCCGGGGGGCTTCGTGATTTGGGGGGGGGGGGGGGCAACACACAGAATTTTGGGGGGGGGGGGGACATAAGGGGACACCCCTTATGTGTGTCCCCCCCCCCAGAGCGCTGCGGGAGCTTGACCCGGACCCCGTCGGCCACCTCCGATGGCAGCGGTGAGTGCCCCCCCCATAGCGGGGGGGGGTCCCCATTGCCTGCCCCATAGCAAGGGGGGGGTCCCAGTGCCTGCCCCATAGCGAGGGGGGGGTCCCCAGCGCCTGCCCTATAGCGAGGGGGGGGTCCCCAGTGTCTGCCGTATAGCGAGGGGGGGGTCCCCAGTGTCTGCCGTATAGCGGGGGGGTCCCCAGTGCCTGCCCCATAGCGAGGGGGGGTCCCCAGCGCCTGCCCCATAGCGAGGGGGGGGTCCCCAGTGTCTGCCGTATAGCGGGGGGGTCCCCAGTGCCTGCCCCATAGCGGGGGGTGCAGGGGGGGGTCCCCGTTCCCATATCGGGGTGTCGTCGCCCCACCGCGAGTTTCTCATTTGGGTTTTTGCCCCCCCCCCCCGCAGCCCCCCCGGTCCCGGCCGTCCCCATCGCCAACCCCGACATCACGGCGTCCCGTTACCGGGGGTTGCCCCCCCCCACGGCGGGACCCCCCTCGGTGGGGACCCCCCCCCCGGTGGGCAGCGAGCAGAAGAAGGGGGGGCGCAAGAAAATCTCCAAGGCCGACATCGGGGCTCCCTCCGGCTTCAAGTGGGTCCGGGACCACCGGGGGGGGGGCACATATGGGGCGGAGGGGGGGGGCACCTATGGGGGGGTCCCCATATGGGGCAGCTCCTCAATATCTGCTCCCCCCCCCCCAAAACTCCAGGCACGTCGGTCACATCGGCTGGGACCCCAATAACGGTTTCGACGTAGGTGGTTCCCGCGTGTGTCCCCCCCGCCCTCCAGCGTGGGGTGACGATGTGGGGTGACGTGATTGGGGGTGACGTCATTTGGGGTGACAATTTGGGGTGACAATTTGGGGCGACGTGATTTGGGGCGACGTGATTTGGGGTGACGATTTGGGGTGACGTGATTTGGGGTGACGTGATTTGGGGCGACGTCATTTGGGGCGACGTCATTTGGGGTGACGTGATTTGGGGTGACGTGATTTGGGGTGACGTCATTTGGGGCGACGTCATTTGGGGTGACGTGATTTGGGGTGACGTGATTTGGGGTGACGATTTGGGGTGACGTGATTTGGGGTGACGTGATTTGGGGTGACGTTATTTGGGGTGACGATTTGGGGTGACGTCATTTGGGGTGACGTCATTTGGGGTGACGTGATTTGGGGTGACGATTTGGGGTGACGTGATTTGGGGTGACGTGATTTGGGGCGACGTCATTTGGGGCGACGTCATTTGGGGTGACAATTTGGGGTGACATGATTTGGGGTGACGTTATTTGGGGTGACAATTTGGGGTGACGTGATTTGGGGCGACGATTTGGGGTGACGTTATTTGGGGTGATGATGTGGGGTGACGTGATTTGGGGCGACGTGATTTGGGGTGACGATTTGGGGTGACGTGATTTGGGGTGACGTTATTTGGGGTGACGATTTGGGGTGACGATTTGGGGTGATGTTATTTGGGGTGACATGATTTGGGGTGACGTGATTTGGGGTGACAACTTGGGGTGACGATTTGGGGTGATGTGATTTGGGGTGACATTATTTGGGGTGACGATGTGGGGTGACGTTATTTGGGGTGACGTTATTTGGGGTGACGATGTGGGGTGACGATGTGGGGCGACGTGATTTGGGGTGATGTGATTTGGGGTGACGTCATTTGGGGTGACGTCATTTGGGGTGACAATTTGGGGTGACGTTATTTGGGGTGACGATTTGGGGTGACGTGATTTGGGGTGACGTGATTTGGGGTGACGTTATTTGGGGTGACGTGATTTGGGGTGACGATTTGGGGTGACATGATTTGGGGTGATTTGGGGTGACGTTATTTGGAGTGACGTTATTTGGGGTGACGTGATTTGGGGTGACGATTTGGGGTGACGTGATTTGGCGTGACGTTATTTGGGGTGAAAATTTGGGGTGACAATTTGGGGTGACGTGATTTGGGGTGACGTGATTTGGGGCGACGTGATTTGGGGTGACGATTTGGGGTGACGATTTGGCGTGACGTTATTTGGGGTGAAAATTTGGGGTGACGTTATTTGGAGTGACGTTATTTGGGGTGACGATTGGGGTGACGATTTGGGGCGACGTTATTTGGGGCGACGTGATTTGGGGTGACGATTTGGGGTGACGTGATTTGGCGTGACGTTATTTGGGGTGACGTGATTTGGGGTGACGTGATTTGGGATGACGTGATTTGGGGTGACGATTTGGGGCGACGTCATTTGGGGCGACGTCATTTGGGGTGATGTCATTTGGGGTGACGTCATTTGGGGTGACGATTTGGGGTGACATGATTTGGGGTGACGTTATTTGGGGTGACAATTTGGGGTGACGTTACTTGGGGTGACGATTTGGGGCGACGTGATTTGGGGCGACGTGATTTGGGGTGACGATTTGGGGTGACATGATTTGGCGTGACGTTATTTGGGGTGACGTTATTTGGGGTGACAATTTGGGGTGACGATTTGGGGCGACGTGATTTGGGGCGACGTGATTTGGGGTGACAACTTCGGGTGACGATTTGGGGTGATTTGGGGTGACGTGATTTGGGATGACGTGATTTGGGGTGACGATTTGGGGTGACGTCATTTGGGGTGACGATTTGGGGTGACGATTTGGGGTGACGTCATTTGGGGTGACGTGATTTGGGGTGACGATTTGGGGTGACATGATTTGGGGTGATTTGGGGTGACGTTACTTGGGGTGACGATTTGGGGCGACGTGATTTGGGGCGACGTGATTTGGGGCAACATTATTTGGGGTGACGTCATTTGGGGTGACGTGATTTGGGGTGACGATTTGGGGTGACGTTATTTGGGGTGACGTGATTTGGGGTGACAATTTGGGGCGACGTTATTTGGGGCGACGTTATTTGGGGCGACGTGATTTGGGGTGACGTTATTTGGGGTGACGTTATTTGGGGTGACAATTTGGGGTGACGATTTGGGGCGACGTGATTTGGGGCGACGTGATTTGGGGTGACGATTTGGGGTGACGTCATTTGGGGTGACAACTTCGGGTGACGATTTGGGGTGATTTGGGGTGACGTGATTTGGGGCGACGATTTGGGGTGACGTTATTTGGGGTGATGATGTGGGGTGACGTGATTTGGGGTGACGTGATTTGGGGTGACGATGTGGGGTGACGATTTGGCGGGACTTTTTTTTGGGGGGGGTCGCAGGTGGCGGCGCTGGACCCCGCTCTGCGGGCGCTGTTCTCCCGCGCCGGGATCAGCGAGGCGCAGTTGGCCGATGCCGAAACCTCCCGTCTCATCCACGACTTCATCCAGGGCCGGGGGGGGCTGCAGGCCGTGCGGGAGGAGATGCGACGCCAGGGTGAGTCCTGTGTCCCCCCCCTCCCCAAAATCTATAGGTACCACCGACACCCCCCGCCCAGGGGCCGTATGGATCTCCTCCGCGTGGCCCCCGCCTGGGTGTTGTAGGATCCGTGCTTCCCACCGCCCCCCCCTCGAAGATTTCGAGTGTCCTGTGCTCCCCCAAAAAGCCCGTTACAGGATCCATAGGGCCCCCCCATTACGGTGCCCATACGGCACCCGTGCGTTATAGGATCTATATGTCCCCCCATTATAGGTCCATAGAACACTCCCCCATTACGGTGCCCATACGGCCCCCATGTATTATAGAATCTATATGCCCCCCCTCATGGTAAGGTCCATAGAACCACCCTCCCATTACAGGATCCATATGGCCCACATGCATTATAGGATTTATAACACCCCCCCATGATAAGATCCATAGAAATTCCCCCCCCATTACAGTGCCCATACAGCCCACACACATTATAGGATCTATATGCCCCCCCCCATAAGGTCCATAGAACGTCCCCCCCATTACAGTGCCCATACGGCCCCCATGTATTATAGAATCTATATGCCCCCCCTCATGGTAAGGTCCATAGAACCACCCTCCCATTACAGGATCCATATGGCCCACATGCATTATAGGATTTATAACACCCCCCCCATGATAAGATCCATAGAAATTCCCCCCCCATTACAGTGCCCATACAGCCCACACACATTATAGGATCTATATGCCCCCCCATAAGGTCCATAGAACGTCCCCCCCATTACAGTGCCCATACGGCCCCCACGCATTATGGAATCTATATGCCCCCCCCATGGTAAGGTCCATAGAACCACCCCCGCCCATTACAGTGTCCATATGGCCCCCACACATTATAGGATCTATACGGCCCCCCATGGTAAGGTCCATAGAACCACCCCCCCCCCTTAGAGTGTCCATATGGCCCCCACGCATTATAGGATCTATATGCCCCCCCCATAAGGTCCATAGAACCACCCCCCCATTACAGAATCCATATGGCCCACACATTATAGAATCTATATGCCCCCCCATGATAAGGTCCATAGACCCCCCCCATTACAGGATCCATATGCCCCCCCCATGGTAAGGTCCATAGACCCCCCCCCATTACAGTGCCCATACAGCCCCCCCCATTGTAGAATCTATAAGCCCCCCCCGGTAATGTCCATAGAACCCCCCCCCCCCCGCTCATTAAGGCACTAATTAATGACCGTTTCTCCCCCCAGGTCCCCCTCCCCCGCCGGGCCGGGGGGGTCCCCCCCCTCCCCCCCCCCCCCGGCCCCCCCCGCAGCCGCTCGGGGCCGCTCCCCCCGCCCCCCCCGCCGGGGGGGCCCCCTCCTCCTCCCCGGGGCGGGGCCTCCGCGGCTCCGCCCTCCCGCTCCGCCGCCCCGCCCCCGGCCCGCGGACACGCCCCCTCGGGCGCCGTCCCGCCCCCTCCTCCGCCTCCCCCGCCCCCGCCCCCCTCCGGTGGCCCCGCCCTCCCCGCCGCCGCCCCGCCCCCCTCGGGCCGGGGGGCTCTGCTGGACCAGATCCGACAGGGAGTCACCCTCAACAAGGTGGGGGGGGTCCCATCCTGGGGGGGGTCCATGATCCCTTGGGGGGGGTTGGGGGGGTCCCATGATCCCCTGGGGGGGGTCCCCATCATCCCTTGGGGGGGTTGGGGGGGTCCCATGATCCCCTGGGGGGGGTCCCCATCATCCCTTGGGGGGGTGGGGGGGTCCCATGAGCCTCTGGGGGGGGTTGGGGGGAGTCCCATGGTCTTCTGGGGGGGTTGGGGGGGTCCCATGATCCTCTGGGGGCGTTGGGGGGGTCCCCATGATCCCCTGGGGGGGTTGGGGGGAGTCCCATGGTCTTCTGGGGGGGTTGGGGGGGTCCCATCCTGGGGGTCCCATGATCCTCTGGGGGCGTTGGGGGGTCCCCATCATCCCTTGGGGGGGTGGGGGGGTTCCATGATCCCCTGGGGGGGTTGGGGGGAGTCCCATGGTCTTCTGGGGGGGTTGCGGGGGTCCCACCCTGGGGTTAGGAGGGTCCCATGATCCTCTGGGGGGGTGGGGGGGGGTCCCATCCTGGGGTTGGGGGGGGTCCCCATGATCCCTTGGGGGGGGGTGGGGGGGTCCCATGAGCCTCTGGGGGGGTTGGGGGGAGTCCCATGGTCTGCTGGGGGGGGTCCCCATGATCCCCTGGGGGGGGTGGGGGGAGTCCCATGGTCTTCTGGGGGGGGTTGGGGGGGTCCCATCCTGGGGTTGGGGGGTCCCATGATCCCTTGGGGTTGGCTGAGGGGGGGGGGTCCCATCCTGGGGTTGGGTGGGGGTGGTTGGGGGGGTCCCTCATGATCCCTTGGGGTTGGGGGGGGGTCCCATGAACCTCTGGGGTTGACATGAGGGGGGGGTCCCCATGATCCCCTGGGGGGGCCATCACCACAGTACCGGTGGCAGCAGGCCGCTGTCCCCCCCCCATGGGGCAACCCTGACCTGACCCCCCCTTGCCCCCCCCCCAGACCCCCGAAGCCCCCGAAAGCTGCAGCAGCCCCAACCCCAACGCCGGGGGGCTGGTGGGGGCCCTCATGGACGTCATGCAGAAGCGCAGCCGCGTCATCCACTCCTCGGGTGAGCCCCCCCACGACCCCCCCACGCGTGTCCGTGTCCCCCCCCCCAAACACCCCCCCCCCACCCTAACCCCCCCCCTTCCTTTCCCTCAGACGAGGGGGACGACGGCGAAGAGGAGGATGAAGACGACGAGTGGGACGACTGAGCCCCCCCCCCCAAAAAACCCCAAGCTTGTGCCCCCCCCCCAAAACAAGCTTGTGCCCCCCCCGGCGCCATGTTACTCCCCTCCCATCCAGCTCCAAGGGGGGGGGGCGCCCACTGGCCTCCTCCTGCCCCCCAAATTCACCCCCCCACCCCTCCTGCCCCCAGCAAGACGCCGAATAAAAGGCTATTTTGCCACGGGAACCGTCCGCGCTGATTAATTACCGTTTTATTAATGAGCTATTAATGAGGCGGGGAGGTGCGGCGCGGCTGTGGAGGGGAGGAAGGCGGGGAGGGTGAGGCCGGCGGGATCGGTTCCCCCCCCGGGGTGGAGATGGGGGGGGGAAGGAGCGGGCTCCGCCACCCGAGCGAGGCGGGAGCGGTGAAGGAAATGGGTGAAAATCGGGTTTTTTTGGGGAAGGGTGGGTTAAACGGCCGAGGCGCGGGGGCTGCCGGGAGGGAGTATGCAAATGAGGCGGCGCTACCGCCAATGGGAACAGGGCGGGGCGGGGATCTGGGAGGAGGGCACGCCCCCAGCTGCGCCGCGCGCTGCTCGCCGGGCGGAAGTGAGGGGAGAGAGAGAGAGAGACAGGAAAAAAAAAAAAAAAAAAAAAAAAGAGGAGGAGGAGGAGGGGTGAAAAGGAAAGGGAAGGAGAAAAAAAAAAAAAAAAAAAAAGCAGCGATAGAAAATGGCGGAAAATTTAAAAGGTGCGCGCGCGGGCCGGGCGGGCGGGGGCGCCGGGCTAACGGCCGCGCGCCGCTTCCCGCCTTTTTCCCCTCTGAGGGGGCGCGCGGGCGACCGTTGGCGGCGGCGGCGGCGTGAGGGGGGATTCGCTCCGGTTCGGTCCGATTCGGTTCGTGCTGGGGCTTTGGGCGCTGGGGACGGCGGCGGGGGGGGGCTGGGGGTGCTGGGAAGGGGGTTTGGGGGGTGTCCGGTTCCCCGGTGTGTGTGTGTGTCCCGGTAATGACCCCCCCGTCCCGGTCCCGTCCAGGCTGCTCCGTCTGCTGTAAATCGTCGTGGTCGCGGCTGCAGGACCTGTGCCGCCTGGAGCGGGTGCGCTGCCCGGCGCTCGGCGTCACCCGACGGAACCTGGGGGACTTTGAGGTGGAGTACCTCTGCGACTACAAGCGTGTGAGGGTGAGTGCTTTGGGGGGGGGGCTCACGAATCCCCTTTAATATCCCCGGGACCCCCCCCCCTCACCTTGTGAGGCCCCACAGCGTCGCTGGACACCAGGGTCCCTCGTCACCCCGAGCGTCGTCCCCCCCTCCTTGACATCTGGGTTTCCCCTGGCGCCCCACAAGGTCACCAGAGCATGGTGACCCCCCCCCCGAACCAAAGAAACCCCCCAACATTCCCCCCACCCCCCTTGGCAGGACGAGGAGTACTACCTGGTGAAGTGGCGGGGTTACCCCGAAACCGCCAACACCTGGGAGCCCCGCAAGAACCTGCGTTGCCACGGGTTGCTGAAGCAACTGCACCAGGACCTGGCTCGTGCCCCGGGGGGGCCGGTCCGCCCCGGTCCGCGGGGGTTGCCCGCCCGCGCCGCTTCCTACCTGGTGCAGAAAGCGGAGCAACGCCGGGCCCTGCGGCGCTGGGAGCGGCTCCTCAACAGCACCCGCAGCCACCGGGGTCGCATCGCCGTGGAGAACGAGGTGGACTTGCACGGCCCCCCCCGGGACTTCGTTTACATCAACGAGTACAAGGTGGGGGCCGGCGTCAACCTGACGCCGGTGGCGGTGGGCTGCGAGTGCCGCGACTGCCTGGCGGAGGCGGCGGGCGGTTGTTGCCCCGGGGCGTCCCGCAACAAGTTCGCCTACAACGAGGCGGGGCAGGTGCGCATCCGGGCGGGGCTGCCCATCTACGAGTGCAACTCGCGGTGCCGCTGCGGCGCCGACTGCCCCAACCGCGTGGTGCAGAAGGGCATCCGCTACGACCTCTGCATCTTCCGCACCGGCAACGGACGCGGCTGGGGCGTCCGCACCCTCGAGCGTATCCGCAAGAACAGCTTCGTCATGGAGTACGTGGGGGAGGTGAGAGACCGCGGGCGGGGCGGGGTGGGGCGGGGCGGGCGTGGCGCGGGCGTGACACGGCGGCCCCGCCCCAGATCATCACGTCGGAGGAGGCGGAGCGCCGGGGGCAGGTGTACGACCGGCAGGGAGCCACCTACCTCTTCGACCTGGACTACGTGGAGGACGTCTACACCGTGGACGCGGCCCACTACGGCAACATCTCCCACTTCGTCAACCACAGCGTGAGTGGGCGGGGCCGCGACGGGAGGGGCGGGGCCTGCTGGAGCACTGCCGGCTGTGGGAACCTTTGCTTCAACTGTGGGGAGCGGAGCTTCACTGGCCCAGGGGGTGGGGTTTCGCCTGGGGGAGGGGCTTGCTGCAGCGCCGCCCACTGTGGGCACATCAACTTTTGGTGAGGGGTGGGGCTTTGCCTGGGAGGGGGCGGGGCCTGCTGGAGCACTGCCGGCTGTGGGAATGTTTGCTTCAACTATGGGGGGGTGGAGCCTCACTGGCCCAGGGGGTGGGGTTTCACCCAGGGGAGGGGCTTGCTGCAGCACCGCCCACTGTGGGCACATCAACTTTTCAACTGTGGGGTGAGGGGCGGGGCTTGCTGCAGCACCACCCACTGCGGGAACACCTTTTCGTGGGGCTTCGTCTGGGCGGGGGGGGCGGGGCTTGCTGCAGCTCCACCCACTGCGGGGAGCCCCTCCCGCTTCAACATGGGGAGGGGCTTCCCCCCTCAGGGTACCGCCTGCTTGAGTAGCACCTCCCAGCTTGTTGCTCCGGGGGGTGGGGCTTACCAAGGGACACGCCCCCCGCCCCCGTAGCCACACCCACCCACGGTGTGTGCGGGGGGGGGGGGTGTCTGTCCCACGGCAGTGCGACCCCAACCTGCAGGTGTACAACGTCTTCATCGAGAACCTGGACGAGCGCCTGCCGCGCATCGCCCTCTTCGCCACCCGCCCCATCCGCGCCGGCGAGGAGCTCACCTTCGACTACAACATGCACGGTACCGCCCCGCGGCCCCCCGCCCCGTGGCCCCCCGTCCCTGCCCCGCGGCCCCCCGTCGCTGCCCCACGTAGGCTGCTGGGCAATATGGGGCGACGACCGCCACTGGGGTACGCGCGGGAGGCTCCGTCCTGGCAGCACTTGGGCAGCGGGCGGGGGGGGGAAAGGTGGGGGTGTCAGCAATACCCCCCCCCTCACCCCACGTTCCCCCGCTTCCCCCAGTGGACCCGGTGGACGCGGAGAGCACCCGCATGGACTCCAACTTTGGACTGGCGGGGGGGGGCCTGGGGGGCTCCCCCCGGGCCCGGGGTCGCATCGAATGCAAGTGCGGGGCCGCCGCCTGTCGCAAGTACCTCTTCTGAGCCGCACGGGCGCCGGGTGCAAACACGCTTGTTGGAACGCAGCGGGGGGTCCGTGCCATGCCGGGGGGGGTGGGGGGAGGACGACACGTGACAACACGAGTTGGGGACGCACACACGTGACGGTGACGCGCGAGGGGGGGGGGGGGGGTAAGTCAGGCGTGCTGCCGACGCCAAACGATGACGGTGCCGGCGGCGTCGCTGGAGGCCAGCAGGCTCTCGTCGCAGTTGAAGGCGACGGCCAGCACCGCCCCGCCGTGGCCTTGCAGCGTGTTGACGGTGGCCCGCGCCGCACGCCCCACGTCGAAGAAGTGCACGCAGGCGTCCTCGCTGCCCGTCACTGCGGGGACAAAGGGATGGGGCGCGGGCGGAATCACCCCCCCCCGCCCGCCCCGCCGCCCCCAAAACCGCGTGTCCGTCCCCCGTAACGTACCCACGCAGGCGCCTTGCCGGAACGACATGAGGGGACAGAAGCAGCTGCGCAGGGGTTGTTCCCGGTGCCGCGTGGGGAAGCTGCGCCGCAGCCGCAGTCCCGGCGCTCCCGAGCCTTCCTCCTCCACCACCCTGCGGGGGCAAATGGGGGACAAAATTGGGGGGGGGGGGGTGTGAGCCCTACGGTCACCCCAAAGCGCCCACCGTACCCCCGTCCCCGTACCGAAAAAGCAGCAGGCGGTCGGGGCAGGCGTTGACCAGCAGGGAAGGGTCGGGGGCTTCGCGGCTGGCCCAGGCGCGCGCCGAAAGCGAGGTGATGGAGCCGCCCGCCTGCACCACCACCCGCGAGGCCTTCGTTAGCCGCCCTGGGGGACACACGTAACGACACGCGAGGTGGGAGTCGGCACCCGCGGCTCCCACCCCCTCCGCGTAGTTTTCCGTACCGGTGCCGGGGTCGCAGAGAAACGAGGAGACGGAACCGCGGTCGTCGCCGGCCCAAAGGACGCGACCCGGGGAATCGAAACAAAGCGCCAGCACCCGTCCGGGCAACCGTCCCGCGCCGCCCCGCGCCGCTTTTCCCGTCGAGATGTTCACCACCCGCACCATGTGCCGGGCGCTGCCCACCTGGGGACACAGCGGGGAGGGTGGGACACCCCCCCCCGTGTCCCCCCCACCCACCCACCCCCCTCGAGGAGGTCACCGGCGGGCTGCCGTGTTTGAGGGGGTTTCGGGAACGCGCCGAAGGGACCCGGGGAGGGGACGCGCGCACGGCGAGGCGGTTGTTGAGCGGCTCGGAAAAGCGCGGATGCAGCGAGGGGACCCCAAAACTGGGGGGGACGACACCCAGGGATGTGGGGGGGGGGGGGGGGTCGTATCGGGGTCCCGACTGACCACGGTGAGGTTGTTGTTGAGCGGCTGGAAGGCGCAGCAGAGCAGAGCGGCGCCGTCGGGGTCCGGCACGCGGCGGATGCATCGCCCGTCGGCGGGAGCCCAGAGCCTCAGGGTGCCGTCGAGGGAAGCCGACACCAGGACGTCGTTGGAGAGGGACCAGGCGAAATCGGCAACGCCGCCCCCGTGGCCCCGCAGCACCCGCAGCACCGCCGGCGGTCCCGGCGCCAGCCGGCAAACGGAGATGGTGCCGTCCAGCGAGCAGCAGGCCAGCAGGTGACGGTCGTCGTGCGCGAACTGCACCTTCGGCACTTGGAACCCGGCGGCGAGCGTCAGCGTCGGCGCGACCGCGGGGTCGCCCCCCCCCCAGCCCGCCCTCCCTCCCCCCGGTTACCGGCGCTGTCGGTGTGCTGGTCGAAGACGTGGTAGACGCCGGCAAAGGCGTAGTTCTCGCTCAGCGTCGTGTCGCCCGCCATGGCGCGGCTCGCCTCCGCCAGCGGCGTCGGGACCACTCCGGGGGGGCTGCGGACCGAGGCGTCGCGGGTGTCAGCACCCTGACTCCCCGTCCCCGCACCACCAGCACCCGCCGACCACGGGGGGGATCCGGGCGCGCTCACCGCTCGTCGGTGGTCCCGCGGGGGACCCCGGGGTGGGAGCCGCGGCTGAGGGAGCGACGGTGTCCCCGGGCCACCCGCGGGTCCTCCTCGAAGTCCTGGCAGAAAGACGTGGCCGTGGGGACCCTGCTGGGGTCGCGGGGATCCCGGAGGGGTACCGGGACCCCACAGGCCCCCCGAAACGGGTGCTGAAGCCCTGAGGATGTCTGCTGAGACCCCCCGCACCCTGCCAAATGGGTGCTGCAGCCCCAGAGCACCCCCAAAACAGGTGCTGCAGCTCCAAAACAGGTGCGGGGGCCGCAGAGCACCCCCAAAACGGGGGCAGCAGGCCGCCCAAAATGGGTGCTGGGGCCCTAGAGCATCCCCAAAACGGGTGCTGGGGCCCCAAAAGGCATGCTGCAGCCCCAAAGCACCCGCAAAAGGGGTGCTGCAGCTCCAAAACGGGTGCTGGGGCCCCAGAGCACCCCCAAAACGGGTGCTGCAGCCCCAAAACAGGTGCTGGAGCCCCATAAACGGGTGCTAGGGCTGCAGAGCACCCCCAAAATGGGTGCTGCAGCCCCAGAACAGGTGCTAGGGCCACAAAGCACCCCCAAAACAGGTGCTGCAGCCCCAAAATGGGTGCTGGGGTCACAGAGCACCCCCAAAATGGGTGCTGCAGCCCCAAAATAGGTGCTGTAGCCCCAAAATGGGTGCTGCAGCCCCAGAGCATCCCCAAAAGTGTTGTTGCAGCCCTAAAAGGGCTGCTGGGGCCCCAAAGCACCCCCAAAATGGGTGCTGCAGCCCCAAAAAAGGTGCTGGGGCTCCAGAGCACCCCCAGAATGGGTTCCGAGGCCCCAAAATGGGTGCTGGGGTCACAGAGCACCCCCAAAATGGGTGCTGTAGCCCCAAAATGGGTGCTGCAGCCCCAGAGCATCCCCAAAAGTGTTGTTGCAGCCCTAAAAGGGCTGCTGGGGCCCCAAAGCACCCCCAAAATGGGTGCTGCAGCCCCAAAAAAGGTGCTGGGGCTCCAGAGCACCCCCAGAATGGGTTCCGAGGCCCCAAAATGGGTGCTGGGGCACCAGAGCACCCCCAAAACAGGTGCAGCAGGCCCAAAATGGGTGCTGGGGCCCCAGAGCATCCCCAAAACTGGTGCTGGGGCCCCAAAACGGGTGCTGGGGCCCCAGAGCATCCCCAAAATGGGTGCTGCAGCCCCAAAGCACCCCCAAAAGGGGTGCTGCAGCCCCAGAACGGGTGCTGGGGCCCCCCCAGGAGGGACGCCACGACCCCACAGCCCCCCGCCCCGGGAAGGGGCTCGCCGCCTCGCCTCCCCCCGTCCCCCTCCCGCGCCCGTTACCTCCATGCGGTCGAGGGTGGTGCGGCTGGCGCGGAGGGCGCTGCTGCTGTGGGCCCGGCAGCTGCTCTGCTCGGAGAGGGCCCCGTAGCGCTGGGCCAGCAGGCGGGTGCGCACCCGCAGGTACCAGCGCCGGGTGCCGCCTTCCAGCGTCCCTCCCTGCGCTTGCTCCCGCAGCAGCTGGCTGCGTCGTCGCACGTACTGCGTCCGGAATTGGGGCCAGCGGGGCGTGCGGTAGGCTGCGTACCTGAGGACACGGCGGCGGTGATGATGATGGTGATGGTGGTGGGGTGCCCTCACGCCGGTGGCGGCCCGCACCGTGGCGTGGGGGGGCGCGTGGAGATACACGCGTGTGCGGGGGCACAGGTATCGCAATCTGGCCCCCCCAAAGGGACCAGGTATCGGGATCTGTCCCCCCCAAAGGGACCAGGCATCGGGATCTGCCCCCCCCCAAAGGGACCAGGCATCGGGATGTGCCCCCCCGCAAAGGGACCAGGCATCGGGATGTGCCCCCCCGCAAAGGGACCAGGCATCGGGATGTGCCCCCCTGCAAAGGGACCAGGCATCGGGATGTGCCCCCCTGCAAAGGGACCAGGCATCGGGATGTGCCCCCCCGCAAAGGGACCAGGCATCGGGATGTGCCCCCCCGCAAAGGGACCAGGCATCGGGATATGTCCCCCCCAAAGGGACCAGGTATCGGGATCTGTTCCCCCCAAAGGGACCAGGCATCGGGATCTGTTCCCCCGCAAAGGGACCAGGCATCGGGATGTGCCCCCCTGCAAAGGGACCAGGTATCACGATATGTCCCCCCACAAAGGGACCAGGTATCGGGATCTGCCCCCCGCAAAGGGACCAGGTATCACGATATGTCCCCCTGCAAAGGGACCAGGCATCGCGATTTGCCCTCCACAAAGGGACCAAGTATCGGGATCTGCCCTCCCACAAAGACACCAGGCATCGGGGTCTGTTCCCCCGCAAAGGGACCAAGTGTCGCGATCTGCCCCCCGCAAAGGGACCAGGCATCGCGATCTGCCACCCCACCCCAAGGAACCCGGGCATCAGGGTGTCTCCTCCCTGACAAGGACCCAAGTGCCCGGGTCGCGTCCCCCCCCCCCCCCAAAAAGGCACCAGGAGTCAGAACATCTCCCCCCCCTCTCCCTCACAGGGACAAGGCGACAGGGCTCCCCCCGTCTCACCTGGCATCCACGGCGAGTACCTGCTGCCAGACAGCGGCCATGGCGGCGGCGGCGGCGGCGGCGGCCGCCCCGGGTGGGCCCTGAGGAGAACGAGGAGGGGAGCGGGGGGGGGGTAAAGCCGAGGCCGGGCTCGGGAGCCCGGAGATCGATGAAGGAACCGGCCGGCGGTACCTGTCCGTCCCGCTCCACCTCCGTCTCCCCGCCGGGTCCCCGGGAGGGGTCGGGGGGGGGGGGAACGGGGCGGGACGGTTTGTCGAGACCGGCCGCCCCTTCTCCCCGCCCTTCCCCAAATGGCGGCCGCCTCCTCACGCCAAAATGGCGCCGGGCGTCGCCTTGGCGACGGCGGTGGGCGGGGCCCTCCCCCCACGTGGTGGGCGGGGAACCGGTAGCGTCCGGCACACGGGGGCGGGGCGCGGCCCTGCTCCTCTATGGTGCACCCGCCTTCCTAGCTCGCCCCCCACCCATCTCGGGCCCTTCTGCCCAGCGCCTCTCGCCTTGCCCCGGCTCCTTTTTTTCCCCCCCGCCGCTTTTACGACCTCCGCGCCGCGCTTGACGGCAGCGCCCCCCCTTCTCCCCTTTCTAATTTACGACAGTGAGTGCGTGTCCGGGGAGAAGTTACGACAGGCCGGCCGGGCGCGCTTTACGGCACGGCGGGCGGTTTACGGCAGAGCGGGGTCCGTGTGTGTGTGTGAGGAGCGGGACGGGAGCGGGACGCGTCCCCGGCGGCCCGGGGAGGGCCGCGACCCCCGTTTAACCGGTGTCACCCCCCCTCCGACTCCGTCCCCGAGTCCCCCACGATGGCAGGATGCCGCTGGCGGTGAAGTGGCCGTTCCCCGCGGGGCCGTCCCTGCCCTGGGCCCTGGCCAGCCGGCTCGTTACCGGCTTGGTGGGCACCTACAGCTGCGTCTGGACCCGTGAGTGACCCCCACGCCCCCCCCGGTAACCCACCGGCGACCGGAGCTGGCTTGGCTGGGTGCCCCCCCCCCCCCTTTTTTTATTTTATTTTTATCTCCCCACCCGGTGCCAGGTTACCTGAACCGGTTGCGGGTGCACAACGCGGAGGTGCTGCACGAACTGGTGGAGCGCCGGGGGCCCCTCACCCCCCTCCTCACCCTCTCCAACCACCAGTCCTGTATGGACGACCCCCACCTCTGGGGTACGGCGGGGGGGGGGTCCCCAGGGGGTGCTGGTGGGGTGGGGGGGGTCCCCAGGGGGTCCCAGGGGGTGCTGGTGGGGTGGGGGTGGGGTTCCAGGGGGTCCCAAGGGGATCCCGGGGGATGCTGGTGGGGTGGGGGGGGTCCCCAGGGGGTCCCAGGGGGTACTGGTGGGGTGGGGGGGGTCCCTAGGGGGTCCCAGGGGGTGCTGGGGGGGTCCCCAGGGGTGCTGGTGGGGTGTGGGGGGGTCCCCAGGGGTGCTGGTGGGGTGGGGGTGGGGTTCCAGGGGGTCCCCAGGGGGTCCCAGGGGGTACTGGTGGGGTGGGGGGGGTCCCCAGGGGGTCCCAGGGGGTGCTGGGGGGGTCCCCAGGGGTGCTGGTGGGGTGGGGGTGGGGTTCCAGGGGGCCCCAAGGGGATCCCGGGGGATGCTGGTGGGGTGGGGGGGGTCCCCAGGGGGTCCCAGGGGGTGCTGGTGGGGTGGGGGGGGGTCCCCAGGGGGTCCCCGGGGGTGCTGGGGGGGTCCCCAGGGGTGCTGGTGGGGTGGGGGTGGGGTTCCAGGGGGTCCCAAGGGGATCCTGGGGGATGCTGGTGGGGTGGGGGGGTCCCCAGGGGGTCCCAGGGGGTGCTGGTGGGGTGGGGGGGGTCCCCAGGGGTCTTGGTGGGGTGTGGGGGGGTCCTCAGGGGATTCCAGGGGGTGCTGGTGGGGTGGGGGGGGTCACCAGGGGTGTTGGTGGGGTGTGGGGGGGTCCCCAGGGGGGCCCAGGGGGTGCTGGTGGGGTCCCAAGGGGTGGTGGTGGGGTGGGGGGGGTCCTCAGGGGATTCCAGGGGGTGCTGGTGGGGTGGGGGGGGTCCCCAGGGGGTCCCAGGGGGTGCTGGTGGGGTGGGGGTGGGGTTCCAGGGGGTCCCAAGGGGATCCCGGGGGATGCTGGTGGGGTGGGGGGGGTCCCCAGGCGGTCCCAGGGGGTGCTGGTGGGGTGTGGGGGGGTCCCCAGGGGTGCTGGTGGGGTGGGGGTGGGGTTCCAGGGGGTCCCCAGGGGGTCCCAGGGGGTACTGGTGGGGTGGGGGGGGTCCCCAGGGGGTCCCAGGGGGTGCTGGGGGGGTCCCCAGGGGTGCTGGTGGGGTGGGGGTGGGGTTCCAGGGGGTCCCAAGGGGATCCCGGGGGATGCTGGTGGGGTGGGGGGGTCCCCAGGGGGTCCCAGGGGGTGCTGGGGGGGTCCCAAGGGGTGGTGGTGGGGTGTGGGGGGGTCCTCAGGGGATTCCAGGGGGTACTGGTGGGGTGGGGGGGGTCCCCAGGGGGTCCCAGGGGGTGCTGGGGGGGTCCCCAGGGGTGCTGGTGGGGTGTGGGGGGGTCCCCCGGGGTGCTGGTGGGGTGGGGGTGGGGTTCCAGGGGGTCCCCAGGGGGTACTGGTGGGGTGGGGGGGGTCCCCAGGGGGTCCCAGGGGGTGCTGGTGGGGTGGGGGGGGGTCCCCAGGGGTCTTGGTGGGGTGTGGGGGGGTCCCCAGGGGGTCCCCGGGGGTGCTGGGGGGGTCCCAGGGGGTGCTGGTGGGGTGGGGGTGGGGTTCCAGGGGGTCCCAAGGGGATCCTGGGGGATGCTGGTGGGGTGGGGGGGGTCCCAGGGGGTGCTGGTGGGGTGGGGGGGGTCCCCAGGGGTCTTGGTGGGGTGTGGGGGGGTCCTCAGGGGATTCCAGGGGGTGCTGGTGGGGTGGGGGGGGTCCCCAGGGGTGTTGGTGGGGTGTGGGGGGGTCCCCAGGGGGGCCCAGGGGGGTCCCAAGGTGTGGTGGTGGGGTGTGGGGGGGTCCCCAGGGGGTCCCAGGGGGTGCTGCTGGGGTGGGGGGGGTCCCAAGGGGTGCTGGTGGGGGGGGGTCCCCAGGGGTGCTGGGGGAGTGGAGGGGGGGTCCCAAGGGGTGCTGGTGGGGGGGGGTCCCCAGGGGTGCTGGGGGAGTGGAGGGGGGGTCCCAAGTGGTGCTGGTGGGGTGGGGGGGGGTCCCCAGGGGGTCCCACGGGGTGCTGGGGGGGCGGGGGGGGGTCTCTGGGGTGCTTTGAGGCTCTGGGGAGGTGCCGCGGGGGTCAGCTGGCAGCGGTGGGGGTTCCCCAGTGGATATTGAGGGTGTTGGGGGGGGGGTCCCAAGGGTGTTGGGGGGGTCCCAGGGGGGTCCCAAGGGTGTTGGGGGGGTCCCAGGGGTTTGGGGGGGGGGGGGTGCCTGTGCCTGGTCTAGGGGTGCTCCTGTGACCCCCCCCCCCCCCCCCCCAGGTTCCCTAAAGCTGCGGCACATCTGGAGTCTGCACAAGATGCGCTGGTGAGGGGGGGGGGGCGGTTTTTGGGGTGGGGGGGGGTCCCGGGGAGGCCCCTCCCCCCCCCCCCTGCTCACCCCATCCCCCCCCCCCCCCCCCAGGACCCCCACGGCCGCCGACATCTGCTTCACCCGGGAGCTGCACTCGCGCTTCTTCAGCCTGGGCCGCTGCGTCCCCGTCTGCCGGGGTGGGCGACTGGGAGCAACTGGGAGCAACTGGGAGGTGTGGGGGGGTGCAGGGGCGAGGTAGGGGATCCCTGTTTACGCTGGGGGCATCCCAGTTTGTACTGGGGGGGGTGCTAAGGGGTGCTGGGCCAGGCCCGGCGTGGTCTGGGGGTTTCCAGTCTGTACTGGTGTGGTTGTGGTGTGTACTGGGAGAGATTGCGGTTTACTTTGGGGGAGTGGGGGGGGTGCTGGGCTGGTCCCAGTCCGTACTGGAGAGCTCCCAGTGCGCTGAACTGGTGTCCCCAGGGGACGGCGTGTACCAGCGAGGGATGGACTTCATCCTGGAGAAGCTCAACCAGGGGGACTGGGTGCACGTCTTCCCTGAGGGTACTGGGAGCACTGGGGAAACTGGGGAACGGGAGGGCGCTTTGGTCTAGAGGGACTGGGAGCACTGGGGAAACTGGGGAACGGGAGGGTGGTTTGGTGTAGAGGGACTGGGAGCACTGGGGAAACTGGGGAACGGGAGGGTGGTTTGGTCTAGAGGAACTGGGAGCACTGGGGAAACTGGGGAACGGGAGGGCGGTTTGGTCTAGAGGGACTGGGAGCACTGGGGGAAACTGGGGAACGGGAGGGCGGTTTGGTCTAGAGGGACTGGGAGCACTGGGGAAACTGGGGAACGGGAGGGTGGTTTGGTCTAGAGGGACTGGGAGCACTGGGGAAACTGGGGAACGGGAGGGTGGTTTGGTCTAGAGGGACTGGGAGCACTGGGGGAAACTGGGGAACGGGAGGGCGCTTTGGTCTAGAGGGACTGGGAGCACTGGGGGAAACTGGGGAACGGGAGGGCGGTTTGGTCTAGAGGGACTGGGAGCACTGGGGAAACTGGGGAACGGGAGGCTGGTTTGCTGGTTTGCTCTAGAGGGACTGGGAGCACTGGGGGAAACTGGGGAACGGGAGGGCGGTTTGGTCTAGAGGGACTGGGAGCACTGGGGAAACTGGGGAATGGGAGGGCGGTTTGGTCTAGAGGGACTGGGAGCACTGGGGAAACTGGGGAACGGGAGGCTGGTTTGCTGGTTTGCTCTAGAGGGACTGGGAGCACTGGGGAAACTGGGGAACGGGAGGCTGGTTTGCTGGTTTGCTCTAGAGGGACTGGGAGTACTGGGGGAAACTGGGGAACGGGAGGGTGGTTTGGTGTAGAGGGACTGGGAGCACTGGGGAAACTGGGGAACGGGAGGGTGGTTTGCTGGTTTGCTCTAGAGGGACTGGGAGCACTGGGGGAAACTGGGGAACGGGAGGGCGCTTTGGTCTAGAGGGACTGGGAGCACTGGGGGAAACTGGGGAACGGGAGGGCGGTTTGGTCTAGAGGGACTGGGAGCACTGGGGAAACTGGGGAACGGGAGGGTGGTTTGGTCTAGAGGGACTGGGAGTACTGGGGAAACTGGGGAACGGGAGGGTGGTTTGGTCTAGAGGGACTGGGAGCACTGGGGAAACTGGGGAACGGGAGGGTGGTTTGGTCTAGAGGGACTGGGAGCACTGGGGAAACTGGGGAACGGGAGGGCGGTTTGGTCTAGAGGGACTGGGAGCACTGGGGGAAACTGGGGAACGGGAGGGCGGTTTGGTCTAGAGGGACTGGGAGCACTGGGGGAGACTGGGGAACGGGAGGGTGGTTTGGTGTAGAGGGACTGGGAGCACTGGGGAAACTGGGGAACGGGAGGGTGGTTTGCTGGTTTGCTCTAGAGGGACTGGGAGCACTGGGGGAAACTGGGGAACGGGAGGGCGGTTTGGTCTAGAGGGACTGGGAGCACTGGGGGAAACTGGGGAACGGGAGGGCGGTTTGGTCTAGAGGGACTGGGAGCACTGGGGGAAACTGGGGAACGGGAGGGCGGTTTGGTCTAGAGGGACTGGGAGCACTGGGGGAAACTGGGGAACGGGAGGGCGGTTTGGTCTAGAGGGACTGGGAGCACTGGGGGAAACTGGGGAACGGGAGGGCGGTTTGGTCTAGAGGGACTGGGAGCACTGGGGAAACTGGGGAACGGGAGGCTGGTTTGGTCTAGAGGGACTGGGAGCACTGGGGGAAACTGGGGAACGGGAGGGCGGTTTGGTCTAGAGGGACTGGGAGCACTGGGGAAACTGGGGAACGGGAGGGTGGTTTGGTCTAGAGGGACTGGGAGCACTGGGGAAACTGGGGAACGGGAGGGCGGTTTGGTCTAGAGGGACTGGGAGCACTGGGGAAACTGGGGAACGGGAGGGTGGTTTGGTCTAGAGGGACTGGGAGCACTGGGGAAACTGGGGAACGGGAGGGCGGTTTGCTCTAGAGGGACTGGGAGCACTGGGGAAACTGGGGAACGGGAGGGTGGTTTGGTCTAGAGGGACTGGGAGCACTGGGATTGGGGGAGGTGTTTGTATTGTCACTGGGACCCCCAGTGGGGGGGTGGGGGGGGAACTGGAACCAGTAGGAGAGACTGGGAGTTTTGGGGATCGGGTTCTCTTCTCCAGACCTGGGTGGAGGCGAGGCGGGGGCAGATAAAGGGCTGGGGGGGGGCAGATAAGGGGCTGGGGGGGGCAGATAAGGGGCTGGGGGGGGCAAATAAGGGGCTGGGGGGGCAGATAAGGGGCTGGGGGGGCAAATAAGGGGCTGGGGGGGGCTCTCCTGTGCTGCCCCCCCCCCCCACGTCCCTGTGTCCCCACAGGCAAAGTGAACATGGGGCAGGAATTTGTGCGCTTCAAGTGGGGTGAGCCCCCCCCCCCCGACCCCCAAATCGCTTCGTGACCCCCCCCGCCTCCTTTGCCCTCTCGTGGCCCCCCCCCCCCAAAAAAAACACCCCCCCCTTCCCCCTCCCGCAGGCATCGGGCGCCTTTTGGCCGAGTGTCGCCTCGACCCCGTCGTCCTGCCCCTGTGGCACGGGGGTGAGCGGGGCCGGGGGGGGACCCCAAAAAACCGAGGGGGGGGGAACCCAAAAAACCGAGGGGGGGGGGTCTGGGAGGTTGTGGGGGGGGGCAGGAAGAATTTGGGGAGGGGGGAGTGGGATGGGGGATACAGGCAGGTGGGGCTGGGGGGGCAGAATATGACTTGGGGGTTTTGGGGGGGTTTATCGTGGCGTGGGGGAGGGTTATCGTGCCGGGGGGGGGGGGTCTATTGTGCCGTGGGGGGGGTCTATCGTGGCTGGGGGAGGGTTATCGTACCGTGGGGGGGCTTTATCGTGCCGTGGGGGGGTCTATTGTGGCTGGGGGAGGGTTATTGTGGCGTGGGGGGGTCTATCGTGGCTGGGGGGGGTCTATCGTGGCTGGGGGAGGGTCTATCGTGGCTGGGAGGGGTCTATCGTGGCGTGGGGGAGGGTTATCGTGGCATAGGGGGGGTTTTATGGTGCCGTGGGGGGGTTTTATGGTGCCGGGGGGGGGGGGTTTATTGTGGCTGGGGGGGTTATGGTGCTGTGAGGGGGGGTTTATCATGCCGGGGGGGGTTTTATGGCGCCGGGGGGGGGGGTTGTCGTGCCGTGGGGGGGGGTCTCTCACCGCTAGGCCACACCGACGCCAAGCTGCCCCCCCCCCCCCCGTGCCAGGCATGAACGACGTCCTGCCCAACGCCCCCCCCTACGTCCCCCGCGTGGGGCAGGTGAGCGAGCGCTTTGGGGGGGCGTCTTTTGGGGGGGGGGGGGGCGGCAGTTTTGGGGCTCGGGATGCGCTGGGGGGGGGGGATTACGGGGGGATGAGTGGGGCAGGGTGGATTTGGGGGGGTGGGGGGGCTGTGGGGCGGGGGGGGGGGCTTTTGGGGTGGGGTGGGGGGGTTGTGGGGGGGCTTTTGGGGTGCGGGGGGGGGGTTTTTACTGACGCTGTCCCGTAGCGAATTACGGTGGTCGTGGGGCGACCGTTCAGCGTCCGGCCCCTCCTGGAGCGACTCCGGGCTGAGGGGACGTCAACGGTGAGTGCTCGGGGGGCTGCCCCACGGCGGGGGGGGGGCACGGGACGACTCCGTTCTGCCCCACGGCTCTGTGGGTCCAGCCCCACGGCTCTGCCCCCCCCCCCCCCAGGTGGAAATGCGGAAAGCTTTGACGGATTTCGTGCAGAGGGAATTCGAAGCGCTGCGGGCGCAGGCCCGGGCCCTGCACGCCGCCTTGTAGCGTGGGGGGTGCCCCACGGCGAGGGGACCGGCCCCACGGCGGGACGGCCGGCCCCACGGCGAGACAACTAGCCCCACGGTGAGCCAGCCAGCCCCACAGCGGGATGGCCAGCCCCACGGCGAGGGGACCGGCCCCACGGCGAGGGGACCGGCCCCACGGCGAGACGGCCCCATGGCGGGACAGCCGGCCCCACGGCGGGACAGCCAGCCCCACGGCGAGCTGGCCAGCCCCACGGCAGGATGGCCAGCCCCACGGTGAGACGGCCAGCCCCACGGCGAGACAACTAGCCCCACAGCGAGCCCGCCCCACGGTGAGCCAACCAGCCCCACAGCGAACCAGCCCCACGGTGAGACGGCCAGCCCCACGGCGAGCTGGCCAGCCCCACGGCAGGATGGCCAGCCCCACGGTGAGCCAACCAGCCCCACGGTGAGCCAACCAGCCCCACGGCGAGCTGGCCAGCCCCACGGCGAGCTGGCCAGCCCCACGGCAGGATGGCCAGCCCCACGGTGAGCCAACCAGCCCCACGGCGAGCCAGCCCCACGGCAAGACAACCCCCACGGCGGGACAGCCGGCCCCACGGCGAGCCGGCCAGCCCCACGGCTGTCCCCACAGCCTTACGGGACCCACGGACGGGACGGACTATAACCCCCCCCGGCGGACTGACGGACAGACAAACGAGCTGCCCCGTAGCGTGCCCCCCCCACCCCGGCTCCCCGTTCCTGTGCGCGGCGCCAATAAAAACGGCCGAGTCTCGGCGATCTCCGCACCCGGGTGATGACGGGGGGGGGTAAAAGGGGACCTGGGGGGGGTAAAAAGGGACCGGGGGGGGGTAAAAAGGGACCTGGGGGGGTAAAAGGGGACCTGGGGGGGAAATTGGGGACCTGGGGGGGGAAACTGGGGGGCTCGAGGAGGGTGGGAGATGGAGACGAGCGTGGCCTGATCCCACACGTTTATTGAAGCAGAAGCTGGTGTGTGTTTGAGGGGGGGGCGAGTTCCCCCGCTGCCCAAATTTGGGGACCCCCCCCTGGAAGGGGCAAAAGGGGGGGGGCTCAGACCCCATGAAATGGGGTTCGGAGCCCCCCCCCCCCGCGCCCCCCACCCCCCCCGGAGTGCTGCCACGGCGCAGGGGGTCCCCAAATACAGGGTGGGGGGGGGGGGCTGGAAACAACCTTGTCCCGGTTTTGCCCCCACTCCCTGAACTGGGAGGAGGAATGGGGGGGGGGGGCAAGGGCGTGGTCCAGCGGGTGTGGCCAGGGCGTGGTCTAATCACTCCTCCTTCTTGTCCCGGGGGCCATCGTGGGCTGCCTGCAGTAAGGGGGCGTTAGGGGGTCTGAAAAAGGGTTTTTGGGGGGGGGGGGGGGGTTGTAAGGGGGTTTGGGGCGGCCCCCCCACACCTGCAGGCGAGCGTGTTGGTCCAGGAGCCGGTCGTATTCCCGCGTCAATCCCTCGGCCTGGCGCCGCATGGCCTGCACCTCGTTTTCCGCTTTCTCCAGAGCTGTGGGGGGGTGGTTGGGGGGGCGTCTGTGTCAGGCTCACCCCCAAAAAACCAGCAGCCCCCCCCCCCAAACCCTGCCCGTACTGCGCTTGCTGGCCGCCAGCTCCTCCTTCAGCTTCTCCACCTTGGCCTTGAGGGTCTCGTTCTCGTCGTGGGAGGGGGACGGGCTGCCCCCGTCACCCCCTGCCTCCTGCAGCTGCTGGCGGGGGGGACACACACCGAAGTGGGGGGGCACATCGGGGCCCGAAGCGCCCGAACGCCTCCGTCTTCCCCCCCAAATCGCCGCCGTACCTTCCGCAAGGCGTCGTTGTCTTCCATGTACCGGCGAGCGGCTTGGCTGGCGCCTTCCGCTTGTTTCCGAAAAGCTTCGCTGGAAGCGCCGAGCACGGCCTGCTGCGAGATGAGGGTGACCAGGCGGCGCAGGAGGCTGCGGGAGGGAGGGTGAGGCGGGTTCCTCGGCACCCCCAGACCCCCCCCCCCTCCCAAATTTATCCCCCCGCAACGACTCACAAAGAGAGCAGGAGAGCGAAACCGGCCAGGTAGAGGTTGCGCTGGGCTCGGAAAAGCTTCATGTGGAAATGCTCGAGGGCGCCGGGGCTGCTCTGCAGGGCCACCCGCTCCGTCACGTCGTATTTACGGGTCTCCCGCAGCGCGTCTGCGGGAATTGGGGGGGGAATCGGTTTGGGGAGGGGTGAAACGAGGAGCCAAGGGAACCTTTATAGTAGATATATGGACAACAATTGCTTTATATGTTCATTCAACATATGTTTAAAAACCTGCATATATGAATTCATTATGATTTTACTAGCTGACACTTGCCCTTTCTTTTAAAAACCCAGATGACAGAGATATTGTGACCTTGAAAAATTATGTGAAATGAAATTCCCTCCACTGAATGAGATCTATCACTTTGGGCTATGTTCTACATTGTGCCCAGTATCTATCCAAGTTAGAGTGATATAAAAGTGATATATGGTTAGAGTGATATATGGATAGGAACTGTTTAATAATTATCTACCTTATAGCGAAATTAAAGAAATTTCAATAGGGGTGGACGCGGCCGAAGAGGATGAGAAGTTTAACGTTTGCGCGGTCGAGGCGGGCTGGGGCAGGGGATAGTCCCCGAGAAGAAGCAGCGGTCGGCCCCAAAACCAACCGGCCTTGCGGCTTTTTGGAACTAATTTTAACGTGAAGCGGGGCTCGACCGTGCCCACGTATGGGCGTATCGCGAGGCTCTACCTATAGGCAACACTCGGCCGTAAATTGGAAGCGAAATGGCGAGTCGGGCGCGCGCGACTTTGGTGGGACTAACCCCCCCCCAGCGCAGACGAAGACCCCTAATTTACAATGTCACTAATTGTGGAGTTTGTTTGCATGTCGGGGGGGGGGGCCCAGCACCCACCGAAAAGCAGGAGGACGAGGATGACGATGAGGACGACGAAGACGGTGTTGCCGTAGGCCACCGCCAGGCCCACCAGGCGCGACTTGAAGATCTTCTGCCATCTTGGGGTGGGAAAAACCAGAGAAACACAGAGGTCGGGGATGGAAATTTGGGGAGGGGGGCGGGGGGAACCCCCAATATCGCCACTGGGGGGGGGGGGGGTCTCCCCTCCCGCCTTACCTGGCGGCGGAGACGAAGGGGACGCAGAGCAGGAGGACGAGGAAGACCTCGGCGTAGAGGAAGGTGGCGACTGCCGTCCACTGCAGGCTCATGGCGGGCGTGAGGCGGAGGGAGGACGGGCGGGACCCCCCGCCTCGCCTCAGGCTCCTTCTCTTTCCCCCTCCGCCACTACCGGAAGCAGAGCTTGAGGACCGCCCCCAACCGGAAGCCCCGCCCACGCCGGGGGAGGGCAGCAGCCAATCGCAACGCAGCAAGCCCTACCGAGGCGGAAGGAGGCAGCGCCGTTTCCGCCCGCCGCCGCCATTTTCTCTCCCGCCCGGCAGCGGGGGCGGGAAAGGCCGCTCCGGGCTTGGGGCTGTCATGGCGGCGGGGGGGGGCGGGTTGCCTTGACGGCGAGCGCGGGTTTCGGTGTCACCGGGGACGGTGATTAAAACCGGCCGGGCCTCGGGAGCGGCCTGTGTGTGTGGGGGGGGAGGGAGCTGCGCCGCGGGGCATGCCGGGAAATGGAGTTCGCCTGTGTGTGGGGGGGGGGAGGGAGCTGCGCCGCGGGGCATGCCGGGAAATGGAGGGCTCCGCGCCGCCCGGGAGTCACGTGGTCGCGCGGGGCATGACGGGAGTTGTAGTTCTCGGCCCGGGGCGGGCTGTCGGCCATGTTGGTCTGTGGGGATGGAGCAGCCCCTCGGGGAAAGGGCCTGCAGGGGTTGTTTTAATGGCAGCGGGGCTCCTTGCTGTGCCAGGCCTTGTGGTCGTAAGTCGGCACTTTAGAAACTCTCTCGGGCTCCATTTTGGAGTTTTAGGCAGCAGGGGTTCTGTATCGCGGCGGCGGGGGCACGGGGGGTCCTGCCTGTCGTGCCCGTCGTGCCTATCGTGCCTGTCATGCCTGTCAGTCGCGCCTGTCGATCGTGCCTATCGATATGATACTGAAAAGCCGGTCAAAGAAACTCTCTCAGGCTCAATTTTGGAGTTTTAGGCAGCAGGCGTTCTGTATCGCGACGGTGGGGGCACGGGAGGTTGTGCCTGTCGTGCCTGTCGTGACTATCGACGCCGAAAAGCCGGTCGAAGAAACTCTCTCAGGCTCGATTTTGGCGTTTTAGGCAGCAGGCGTTCTGTATCGCGACGGTGGGGGCACGGGAGGTTGTGCCTGTCGTGCCTGTCGTGACTATCGATGCCAAAAAGCCGGTCAAAGAAACTCTCTCAGGCTCGATTTTGGAGTTTTAGGCAGCAGGCGTTCTGTATCGCGACGGTGGGGGCACGGGAGGTTGTGCCTGTCGTGCCTGTCGTGACTATCGACGCCGAAAAGCCGGTCGAAGAAACTCTCTCAGGCTCAATTTTGGCGTTTTAGGCAGCAGGCGTTCTGTATCGCGGCAGTGGGGGCACGGGGGGTCGTGCCCGTTGTGCCCGTCGTGCCTGTCATGCCTATCGTGCCTGTCATGCCTGTCAGTCGCGCCTGTCGATCGTGCCTATCGATATGATACTGAAAAGCCGGTCAAAGAAACTCTCTCAGGCTCAATTTTGGAGTTTTAGGCAGCAGGCGTTCTGTATCGCGACGGTGGGGGCACGGGAGGTTGTGCCTGTCGTGCCTGTCGTGACTATCGATGCCAAAAAGCCGGTCAAAGAAACTCTCTCAGGCTCGATTTTGGAGTTTTAGGCAGCAGGCGTTCTGTATTGCGACGGTGGGGGCACGGGAGGTTGTGCCTGTCGTGCCTGTCGTGACTATCGATGCCAAAAAGCCAGTCAAAGAAACTCTCTCAGGCTCAATTTTGGAGTTTTAGGCAGCAGGCGTTCTGTATCGCGACGGTGGGGGCACGGGAGGTTGTGCCTGTCGTGCCTGTCGTGACTATCGACGCCGAAAAGCCGGTCGAAGAAACTCTCTCAGGCTCGATTTTGGCGTTTTAGGCAGCAGGCGTTCTGTATCGCGACGGTGGGGGCACGGGAGGTTGTGCCTGTCGTGCCTGTCGTGACTATCGATGCCAAAAAGCCGGTCAAAGAAACTCTCTCAGGCTCGATTTTGGAGTTTTAGGCAGCAGGCGTTCTGTATCGCGACGGTGGGGGCACGGGAGGTTGTGCCTGTCGTGCCTGTCGTGACTATCGACGCCAAAAAGCCGGTCAAAGAAACTCTCTCAGGCTCGATTTTGGAGTTTTAGGCAGCAGGCATTCTGTATCGCGACGGTGGGGGCACGGGAGGTTGTGCCTGTCGTGCCTGTCGTGACTATCGACGCCAAAAAGCCGGTCAAAGAAACTCTCTCAGGCTCGATTTTGGAGTTTTAGGCAGCAGGCGTTCTGTATCGCGGCAGTGGGGGCACGGGGGGTTGTGCCTGTCGTGCCTGTCGTGACTATCGACGCCAAAAAGCCGGTCAAAGAAACTCTCTCAGGCTCGATTTTGGAGTTTTAGGCAGCAGGCGTTCTGTATCGCGGCAGTGGGGGCACGGGGGGTTGTGCCTGTCGTGCCTGTCGTGACTATCGATGCCAAAAAGCCGGTCAAAGAAACTCTCTCAGGCTCAATTTTGGAGTTTTAGGCAGCAGGCGTTCTGTATCGCGACGGTGGGGGCACGGGAGGTTGTGCCTGTCGTGCCTGTCGTGACTATCGACGCCAAAAAGCCGGTCAAAGAAACTCTCTCAGGCTCGATTTTGGAGTTTTAGGCAGCAGGCGTTCTGTATCGCGACGGTGGGGGCACGGGAGGTTGTGCCTGTCGTGCCTGTCGTGACTATCGATGCCAAAAAGCCGGTCAAAGAAACTCTCTCAGGCTCGATTTTGGAGTTTTAGGCAGCAGGTGTTCTGTATCGCAGCGGTGGGGGCACGGGCGGTCATGCCCGTCGTGCCCGTCGTGCCTGTCGTGCCCGTCGTGCCTATCGATACCAAAAAGCCGATCGAAGAAGACTCATTTTGGAGTTTTAGAAAGCAGGCGTTCTTTATTGCAGCGCTGGATCCACGGGGGATCATTCCACCTCGCCTCCATACCACAGCTTTAGCGCTAACAGGTTATATAGAATAACTAATTGCGTATTAATCAGATTAGGATACGTACACATAAAAATGATCGCAACTGATTATCTTAGTACTGCCTGATTCAAAGAAATTAACTCAATAGTTTGATTAACTATTAAGTAGGTCTTCTTTATTGGCAGCACTGGGTGCACGGGGGATCGCTCCACCTATCGTGCACGCCGTCGGGTCTAATTGTGCAGGTTAAGTACGTGTTCTACATACATATTCACTAGATTTCCGAGAAATGTTATACATATTCATTAGTTTCCCAGGAAACTGTTAACATATGCAAATGTCCTTTATGCAGGCGCAGTGGAGGTCTCTGGTGGTCTTCAGGAGTCCTCTGGTGGTCTTCCATAGTCTTCCTCACTTGTCCGCTATTTGACACTCCTCAGGTGATTCTGCGCAGTGTGGTGTTTTACATGTTTTGATACGTTAGTGCTCTTAGATAATTGTCTAAGTTTTCATTAGTGGTGTAGAACCATATGGTTAGTTTAAGCTAAATTATCTACAAGGACGAGAACAAAGGCAGGAGTTCTTATCTTTTCCAGCCCTATCTATTCAAGCAACGCCTCTACGTGTGCCTTCTCAACAAGATCGTAAGTTCATCAAACATTTAATTAAGTTTTGTGATCGCTCATGGTTCCTTCTTGCTCATCACTCCCAAGTACCAGTCTCTGACAGGCTTAATCCTTGACAAACACCAGCTCTTCTCTTTTCTTCTCTTTTCTTCTCTTTTCTTCTCTTTTCTCCTCTTCTCTTCTCTTCTCTTCTCTTCTCTTCTCTTCTCTTCTCTTCTCTTCTCTTCTCTTCTCTTTCCTTCTCTCTCTTCTCTTTCCTTCTCTCTCTTCTCTTTCCTTCTCTCTTCTCTTCTCTTCTCTTTTTTCCTTCTCCCTCTTCTCTTTTTTCCTTCTCCCTCCTCTCTTCTCTTCTCTTCTCTTCTCTTCTCTTCTCTTCTCTTCTCTTCTCTTCTCTTCTCTTCTCTTCTTCTCCCTCTTCTCTTTTTTTCCTTCTCCCTCTTCTCTTCTTTCCCTTCTCTTCTCTTCTCTTCTCTTCTCTTCTCTTCTCTTCTCTTCTCTTCTCTTCTCTTTCCTTCTCTCTCTTCTCTTTCCTTCTCTCTCTTCTCTTTCCTTCTCTCTTCTCTTCTCTTCTCTTTTTTCCTTCTCCCTCTTCTCTTTTTTCCTTCTCCCTCTTCTCTTCTCTTCTCTTCTCTTCTCTTCTCTTCTCTTCTCTTCTCTTCTCTTCTCTTTCCTTCTCTTCTCTCTTCTCTTTCCTTCTCTTCTCTCTTCTCTTTCCTTCTCTTCTCTCTTCTTCTCTCCTCTCCTCTCCTCTCCTCTCCTCTCCTCTCCTCTCTTTCTTTTCTTTTTTCTCTTTTCTTTTCTTTTCTTCTTTTCCGACCATGCTCACAGAGGTACTGTGCAACAGCCCGCTGCCCGTCCTCCCCCAGTATTCCTCAGCTCTCTTATCTCCGTGGTCAGCATTCCAAGCAACGGGCAACAAACCACCCATTTTCTGTGCTGACTGCGTTTTCCTCGGCTACCTACTTCTCCCCCAGCGTTCATCCCCAAAAACCCCATCTTTTAACCCCTCCGCATACAGCTGAAATAAATACAATTTGGGATTTGTTTGTTTTTCAGATGTCCTGTCGTAAGGATCTCGGCAGAGCGCGGGGCCAAGATGGACCAGGGACGTTTGCGCCCCGGGGAGCCCGTCCCAGTGCGGAGCAGAGCACGAGATGCGGCACCATCATGGAATCATTTCGGTTGGAAAAGACCTTCAAGATCATCGAGTCCAACCATTAACCATGTCCTGGAGTACCCCGTCCACTCGCTTTTGGAATATCTCCAGGGATGGTGACCGTCCTCTGGCCCTCCCTTTCTTTTTGTAGTGGAGCCACCGCTCTTAGGGAACAGGCACGTACCTATGTAAAACGCGTTATTAAAGTCGCAAGCTGCTGGTCGGGGTCCTTTCCCTTGGTTTGTGCTTTTTTTTGGGGGGTGAAGACATCATTTGGGGCACCCCAATGGCACTGGAGGGGGAAGGGATGTGGCGGAGGAGAGGAGGTGAATGGAGGGGGGTCCCCCCCCCAAAAAAGGGGGATCACAGCCCCAAAATGCCTGAACATTGATGGAGGGGGAGTGTTAAAAAAAATACTAAAACACTAAATATGGGTGTGAGGTGTTGAAATGGAGAAAAAAATATCTCATTTTCATATATATTGAAAAATAATATTCATTTATATATATAAAAGGATTTAAAAATAAACCCCCGTATCTAATATATTACAGGAAGCCTTTTAGAATTATATATGAAGGTCTATATTCTCGGGTGTTTCCACCAATTGCCCCAAAACCTACAGAGAAGGAAACGCCCCATAAATTACACATGTAAGGCCAACAAATGTTTAATTCTGTCTGTGGCTTTTCTGCCTCTTGGCTCTAACCGAGTGTTGTTTTTGCAGGGTGATCCCAAAACCAGAAAACAAATAGACGCTCTTCCTCGAGGGACCTGTGGGCAGAGCGGACCAGCTGGCAGAGTTGTCCGAATCTCTGGAAATTCTGAGATTTTCCTGGCCAGAGGCAGCACTGGGAGGAGGGAGAGGGTGGGCTGCTGGTGTCCTTTCTGCAGCTTGGTCCTTGCTTTGGTACTTCATGGATTCTTCTTCCTCCTCTTCCTCCTCTCCAGCATTGCAGAAGTTATTTGTTGTGCTTCTCCCTCATCCGGCAAGCCCTCCTCCTCCTCCCTGATGCGGGGTCGTAGTTTGCGGTGTCCACAAACCGGCTGCGGAGATCGTAACCCTGCCGCCGGGATCTGCTTCTCTCTCTCTGCCTCGGCAGGATTCGGTCCTGAGCAGCCCTGGGTGCCGGAGCCCGCTTGGAGCGGGCACTGGAGGATCCTGGATCCGCATCGTCCCTTGGGACTCGCTTACGATGTGGAGGACTTCTTCTCGCATCTCCTCCTCCTCTTGCGATGGTGGTCCGTGTACTCCACGAACCGGCTGCGGAGATTATAACCCCGCGGCGGGGATCGGCTCCGCTCTCTTTCCCGCAGCTGAGTTTGCTCCCAAGCAGCCCGGGATGCGGGATCCCACTTGGAGTTGGAGATCCACGGAGGTAAGTCATCCGTGGGGGTTCGTTCGTGACTCGGAGGACTAGTTCTCCTCCTCCTCGCTGAGCCATGGTTGTCCCTGTACTCCATGAACCGGCTCCAGAGATTATAATCCTGCAGCGGGGATCGGCTCCGCTCTCTTTCCCGCAGCTGAGTTTGCTCCCAAGCAGCCCGGGATGCGGGATCCCACTTGGAGTTGGAGATCCACGGAGGTAAGTCATCCGTGGGGGTTCGTTCGTGACTCGGAGGAGTAGTTCTCCTCCTCCCTGCTGAGCCATGGTTGTCCCTGTACTCCATGAACCGGCTCCAGAGATTATAATCCTGCAGCGGGGATCGGCTCCGCTCTCTTTCCCGCAGCTGAGTTTGCTCCCAAGCAGCCCGGGATGCGGGATCCCACTTGGAGTTGGAGATCCACGGAGGTAAGTCATCCGTGGGGGTTCGTTCGTGACTCGGAGGAGTAGTTCTCCTCCTCCCTGCTGAGCCATGGTTGTCCCTGTACTCCATGAACCGGCTCCAGAGATTATAATCCTGCAGCGGGGATCGGCTCCGCTCTCTTTCCCGCAGCTGAGTTTGCTCCCAAGCAGCCCGGGATGCGGGATCCCACTTGGAGTTGGAGATCCATGGAGGTAAGACATCCGTGGGGGTTCGTTCGTGACTCGGAGGAGTAGTTCTCCTCCTCCTCGCTGAGCCGCGGTCGTCCGTGAACTCCACGAACCGGCTGCGGAGATTATAGCCACACCGCGGGGATCGGCTCCGCTCTCTCTCCCGCAGTATTATTTGCTCCCCAGCAGCGCGGGATGCGGGAGCCCACTGGGAGATGAAGTTGGAGGTCCACGGATGTGAATCATCCCTGAAGGCTCGTTCATGACTCGGACCAGTCCTCCTCGCTGAGTAGTTGTCCTCGGTGACCGCGAGGCAGCTGCGGAAATCCTCGTCCCGTTGCGGCAAGCTGCTCCAGGCCCTCTCCCTGACCCCGTTCCTCTGGCAGCAGGAACTGGAGCTGAATCCGTCCTCCTCCTCCTCATCTCGTCGCACGGCGTGCAGTCCGAGGTCCAACGGCTGACGGCAGATCGGGAAGCCAGGTTGGGTTCTGGACGTGTACGAGGCCGTGCTGCGCCCGTCTGACCAGCCTGCAGGTGCATCTGCCCGGTTTAACGCGGTGGTGCTGGTTCTTGTAGAGGAGCTCCTGTCCTCTGGAGAATCCTCCGTGCCCACCGCCACGTCCTGCAAAGAGAGCTGTGAAAAGGTCCTGCCCTTTCCCCACGAAAGGACCAGAACAGTGGGGAACCTCCCAGAAACTGTGGGACATCCCAAAGCTTCTCCTGGAGGGCTGCAAAGGCAGAAGAACCAAATGGGGTGGATGGAGGTGGGATGCTTTGAGAGGGAGAAGCGTTGAAGAAAGCTGAAGCATGGGAGGGAAAAGAGAACGATGCCGGGATCCCGGAAAGAAATCCACTGATCCATCTCCCCAGAGTTACCTTAGTCCTAGGAAGAAGACCCCGTGGTCCCACAGGATCTACCTGCTTGCTGCCGGCTGCCCACTGACTGAGGAAGGCACGGGCGTGTGATGGTATCTGCGGGGAAGAAGGCCTTCCTCCCCTTACGTCAGAGCTCCTGGAGATAAAAAAAAGAGTGATTTCTATTTAGGGCTGTTCTTGCAGCTTTCTTGGGGTCCAGCCATTTTCTTGGAGCGGTTTCTATGAGAGAGAGAAGACGTCTCCAAACCTACAAATTTGAAATTTGGTTGGGGTCTTCCCACCACGTCTGCCCTTGTTGGAGCAAGAACTCATCTTTCTATTCCCTACAGCCTCCGTTTCATAGAATCATAGAATCGTAGAATCATAGAATCATAGAATCCTAGAACGGTTTGGGTTGGAAGGGACCTTAAAGATCATCTCGTCCCATCTCCCCTGCCATGGGGAACACCTTCCACTAGGTCAGGTCATTCAAAGCCCCGTCCAACCTGGCCTTGGACAATTCCAGGGAAGGAACATCCACAACTGCTCTGGGCAACCTCTTCCAGTGTCTCACCACCTTCACCGTAAAGAATTTCTTCCTAACAGCTAACCTAAACCTACCCTCTTTCAGTTTAAAACCGTCTCCCCCTCGTCCTATCACTACAATCCCTCGTAAAAAGTCCCTTCCCGTCTTTCCCTTACTCTCCTGTTATTACCTGACGTAAAACAGCAAATAGGCTTGTTGCTGGAGAACTGTGCTGATGTCACAATGATCCACAGATGAATCGTTCATCTCGTACCACAGTCCATTGCTGGCCTGTAAAAAAAAAAAAAAAAAAAGGCAACGATATGAATCGTTGTTCATCAGGAGGTGAACTGCATGGTTTCTCCACAAAAACGCAGGCAGAAAAACTCCAGAACCGCCAAAACAAACCCAACCGAGCCTCTGAGGAGACCTTCTCCCCCAAATCCTTGGCTGCCGGTATCACTGCCGTGAAAGTTTCTCTTCCTTTTTCTCTTGGCGTGGAAGGAAGTTTCTCTTTACCTTTGTGTAGCAGAAATAGTGTCCCGAATGACACCCGTTACCGCTATGCACCAGGACAGCGTATAAAGAGTAGAAGAGCGATTCTCCATCTGGCTGAGACATGTACGGGCGAAGATCCAAGCAGCTGGGATACTTCACAACCTACGGAGAGACCAGGAGTGCTCAGAAATGATCCTGAAATACTACACGAAATATCCCTCCAAGACCAGGGGCTAGAGGTGTATAAATACATCTTTGGGGCTCACGAACACTTGGTTTTTCCCTAAAGCAACCTAAAGGTAGTGGTTTGGGTGGCAGGGAACTATTCTTGGCCAAAGCAGAGCAGAGTACGTCCTTGTCTTCCCGCGGCAACTCTTCTCTTTCCAGAAGGGAACACGAAAAAAACTC
Organism: Haliaeetus albicilla; assembly: GCF_947461875.1. Classification (NCBI taxonomy): domain Eukaryota; kingdom Metazoa; phylum Chordata; class Aves; order Accipitriformes; family Accipitridae; genus Haliaeetus; species Haliaeetus albicilla. Next base: position 5,279,489 of record NC_091511.1, read on the forward strand.
AACAGCTTGTGAAAGAGCGGACCGCTTTGGGAAATATCCCGCTCCGGGAAGAAAAACATCGCCCTCCGGTTGCATACGCACCTTGTTGATCTTCCCGCCGGTGAAATCTTCGAACCTTTTCAGGCACACCGTGAGGACCTTGGGCGCGCGATGGATTGTAAACCTCTTGGAGGCGGCGACCATCTTGTTACACCTTGAAACCGAGCACAGAGCCTTTGTATACGCTCTATCTTGCCCCAAAAAGGCCAGACACCCTTTCACGTCTCCCACACCCCTACGCTGTTTTAAGGCTGCTCAGATGCATAAAGCCATATTAAAATATCTGTGCCTGATTCTTGCGCATCTAACCTATGCGAAAAGATGGCTTATGCTAGAGTATGCACAGCACCTTCACACGGGATCTAATATTGTTAATAATCATCTTACTGGCTGCATTTAAAGCAGTTTTCGCCATCCAGCTGCTCAGGTTTCACAAAGTCCGTCAGCGCTGCGGTGACAGATGAGGCTGCCTGGAGGAATGAGAAAGGAGACAACTGATCTCTGGGAAATACTGATCTCTGGATAAAGTGGATAAAGTGTCCTCGCCCAAACACTTTATCAAGAGTTGACAAGATGACCCGGGTAGCTGACGCTGAGGAGAGACGCTGTGGACCCGCGAGGAGGCAGAAAGAGGGTACGATGCCGAATATTTCCCTCAATTCCCTCAGTTCCTGGGGCTATCAAGAGTTACGTCTCTGTGCCACTATTCGGTTCAGCTACCGATGGTGCGCAGGGTCATCGATAACGAAAATAATACAACCCGTCAGCCTCGGGGTCAGACGGGTGTCGAGGGAGGGCGAAAAGAAGGAGGATGCAGAGGGATCCTTCCATTCCGCCGCCAAGCTCTCTTGTGTTCACGCTACGCGTTTTTTAAAGCAACTGTGTTGATTCTGGAAAGCTACGGGGGCCTTGGCGACATCTCGAAGCACGATTACAAACTCCCTTACTTTGATATCCAAAGGAATATCCAGAAAGGCCTCGTAGGAGTCGGAAACCGCTTTGCAGCTCGAGCACGTGACTGGAAGGAAATTCAAAATGCTCAGGGATGGGGGAAGTCGACCGGCTGTGCCGCTTTACGTCCTTCACACCTACTACGCCAGTCACACCATCGGCTGGTCATCACAGGCAGACAGAAGGACACAGACAATTCCAGGAGAGCAACGGTTGTGGAAAAGTACCTCTGGATCGCAGAAAGCCCCCGAATATTTGGTGGACGATGGTAGTCGATTCAGAAGAGATGTCCAAGCTGGAAATAAATGGTAAGGCAGAGAGTTATTATCATCTCCTCCAGGAGTTTTGCTTTGTGTGAAAGCCCTGGGCATGGTTTTTCCTTGATGGCACTACACCGAGGAGTCCGAAGGGCTTGGGAACATTGCAGAATTAATTTGCTGGTGCTTACTTGCTGATTCCATTCAGACAAGCTCTCTGCATGGCATCGACAGTGTAACGTAAGAACTCGTGGGCATCCTCCTGCATGCCAAGCTGGAAATGTTCTCCTATTACTAAAAAAGAAGAAGTTAGTACCTTCCTCCTACAAGAACAGAAGAAAACTTGTCCAAGCCCCTGAAATGACTCACGTGTGAGAACACTGATGACAGCCGAAGGGTAGATGGCACTGCCCGAGGAGCGCAGGACTCTGTTAACGTGGCTTTCCATTCTACACATCACGCAGAAGCCTTGCTGGCGACCTGAAGGGGAAAGGAGGGAAGCAAGAGCCTTGGGTGAGCAAAACATCCACAGCGATGGGAAACCTAGTGGAGATTTTGAAGTTCGAAGAGTCTCCCCATCCCAACAAGCCCAGGCCATTTTAGTGCAGAGAAAACTTTCTTCAGATGGATGTTAAGCTGACAGAATATTTCAATAAGCAGAGAGGGTTTAACCTGCAGGAATAGGGACCAAGACCTGAGGCTAGAAAGGGGTGTCCTTCTGAAGATGAACACGGCTAGATACGACAAGCGCCTTCTAGGCTTGAGCGTTCAAAGACGACCAACTCAGGGGAATTGGCAAAGAAGGGCTGCTTTTTTTCTCTTAAATTCCAGATTCTCGGAATCCTCGGGAAGTGCCTGACAGGTTGACAAGGAGACGTTCCTCAAAGTACTCACACGACTGGCTGTGCTCACGAGACAGCAGGTAGTTGGCCAGAGGTGGCGTGTAGGTCAGGCACTGCAGGACGGAGTTGAGGAAACACAGATTGCCCGGGTTGTGGAGTCCGGCTCCAGCTCTCCATCGCTGCTGCCAGTCCATGTAAATCCTCTCTGGTGGAAAAAGGATCCTTTGCGGCGGAGCCATCCCCTCAGTGACGACTGCAGGGAAACGACATTTGAAAAGAGATGAGACAATATTGTTGCACGGAAGCACATGGAAAAAAGTTGAGTTCTCGACAGGAGTACAACCAGCTTAAACATCCAACCTGGAAGCATCAGGGGAAGCCTAACACTGCCATCGAAATTTTTCTGGTCAAGAAAGAGTTTTGGAAAACAACGTGTTGCCCTGCGTGCTTTCCCTAAAGTCCAACAAACCCACACTCTGACTTCTACCTTCCTTTCCCTCTAGAGTCTTGGAACTGCAGTATCAAGTATTTTCCTGTAATTTCAGGAAAACAAGCAAGTACCTAGCCCAGAAGGTAACCCTACTAATGTCAGATCTTTCTACGAGCAATGTCTTCTTTCGAAGACTGTACACAGTGGCAGAGCAGTGACAAAAACCGCGTCTCCCTGTTTGAAAACACCTGGGTAAGTCCGGGTGCCATCAGGAGACGCCCCAGAATTCCCTCTCGGTTGTCAGGACCTCAATATTTAGGGACGGAGCACCAGCCACCTCTGTTGCTTTTGGCGATTCCCAAAACCCAAGCCTGCTGCCGAAGGTGTTACTCACAGGACTCGTTCCCCATCACAGCCATCGCTCCTCGCCGGAACAGAGGGCAAAGCTCGGGATGACAAAGGATCTCAGGACGCGCTCCGGAAAGACAAGACCGGCGCAAATCCCGTCACCTGATGGCAAAGAAATAATCGTAGCTCAACAAAACGATTAAAAAAACTTTTGGCCGCTACTTTAATGTCTGCCTTTGCCGTGCTCCTTTTCTGTCTCTTTTCCTACCGCATCCGTCGCGGTGGGCTTCTTGCCGTTCTAGGCTGAGCCCAACGCCTCGGACTACACTACCACCCCCTCTACTTACCTATCCTAGGATATGATAAAGAAATAATAATTAGCAAACAGGAACTCTGCCCGTAGCCCACCTCTGGCCAGCCCGTCAAGGTGCAACAGCTCAGCCTACAGCTCCGACGGTATAGACCAGCCTATACTTTTATCCCGTATCTACCCACTCTATGATCTGTCCTGAAAGTCAAACCGTAATTACCTTTGTGCGAGGATGGCAGTTGAGAAGAACCGAACAGTAAACGATAAATGGTTGGGAAAAAACCCAAAACCAGTAGGCACTCAAGGAGCAGAGGAAGGAGCCGAGCTATCCCGAAGGCCAGCTCAGCCCAACTGGCTGCCCCTGGCTCGCTTTTTGGGATGCCAAAGCCGCGGCCAGGTGAGGTCACAAACGCCGGGCGGGCGCCGCATCACTGCCCCTTTGTGACACGGGGGCTGCAGCCACGGACCGGGCACGTCAGGTAGCCGGCAACTGGGAGCCACTGGGCTTCCCCACGTACTGCTGGCGAAGGGCTGGTCATCCCTTGAACAGAGCTCCCACGTCTTCCCCGAGCGGCACCAACCAGATGAATAAAAAGCCGCCCAGGGCTGTAACGATGCGTCTTCACACCCGGGTTGACCTTGGATTTCTCTTCCGCTCTTCCCAGGTCCAGGACTGCGTCTGAAGAGGTTCATGTAGCGAAGCACGTGGTCTCTCGCGGGTTTATTTCCAATGGATTTTTTTATCTGCCCCTCGAGATAGCGATGGGAAGCCTAGTGGGGATTTTGAAGTTCTAAGGACAGTCGGCCACAGGCTGACTCTGAACCGAAAGAAACGTCTTCAACAACTGCGCTGGGTTGACCTTGGTTGGCTGCCAGGCCCCCACCCAGCTGCTCTCTCACCCTCGAGCTCCAAAAAAAGTTTGTACGTGGCTTTTTAGCACCTTCGCATTTTGTAGAATCGTAGAATCATTTAGGTTGGAAAAGACCTTCGAGGTCATTGAGTCCAACCGGCAACCATGCGCACTAAACCACGTCTTGAAGTGCCTCGTCTACGCGCTTTTTGAACCCCTCCAGGGATGGTGACTCCACCGCTTCCCTGGGCAGCCTGTTCCAACGCCTGACAACCCGTTCAGTAAAGAATTTTTTTCTAATATCCAAACTAAACCTCCCCTGGTGCAACTTGAGGCCGTTTCCTCTCCTCCTACCCCTAGTTACTTGATAGTAGAGACCAGCACCCACCTCACTACCCCCTCCTTTCGGGTAGTTGTAGAGAGCGATCAGGTCTCCCCTCAGCCTCCTCTTCTCCAGTCTAAACCACCCCAGCTCCCTCAGCCGCTCCTCGTAAGTTCTCCAGACCCTTCTCCTTGTGCTCCAGGCCCCTCACCTGGTTGCCCTTCTCTGGACACGCTCCAGCACCTCAACGTCTTTCCCGTAGCGAGGGGCCCAAAACCGAACCCAGAACTCGAGGTGTCACCTCACCAGTGCCCAGTACAGGGGGACAACCACCTCCCTGCTCCGACTGGCCACACCATTTCTGATACAAGCCAGGATGCCGTTGGCTGTCTTGGCCACCTGGGCACACTGCTGGCTCATATTCAGCCGGCTGTCGACCAGCACCCCCAGATCTTTCTCTGCCGGGCAGTTTTCCAGCCGCTCTTCCCCAAACCTGTAGCGCTGTGTGGGGTTGTTGTGACCCAAGCGCAGGACCCAGCACTTGTTGAACCTCATACAATTGGCCTCGTCCCATCGATCCAGCCTGTCCAGATCCCCCTGTAGACCCTTCCTACCCTCCAGCAGATCAACCTTCCCTCCCAACTCGGCATCGTCAGCAAACTTGCTGAGGGAGCACTCCATCCCCTCGTCCAAATCGTCGATAAAGATATTAAACAGAACCAGCCCCAATGCTGAGCCCTGGGGAACACCGTTTGTGACTGGCCTTTTCTCCTGCCTCCAGGATTTGTCAACTTTCTATATCAGCCACAGCTTTGCCAGATTCCCACTCGAGGTGGCTGGAGGCAGTTTTGGGCTGTCCCCACTCGGGACATCTGGTATAACCTCTTGTTCTTGCTCCAAACATAGCCCCATGCCAGCTACCGTGAGGAAAATGATCTAAAAGAGAGGGTTTTGATGCCAGGACAAATGACAATTTGCCAGCTTGGCAGAGCACGGGTGACTTTTTGAGGCACTCCTGAGACTTTTTGAGATGTCTCAGGAGGGGCAGGCTGGGCTAAAGCTTCTCTCCTCCTCCTCCTCTCCGGGTTCTAGCGGAGCAGCCGGGATTTTTCCACAAGGACGCTCTGGGTCCCGGTCTGCTGTCCTGCAGGGCAGCAGCACAAAGCGGGAATGACACCGTCTGCTCAACATGCTCTGGGTGTTCTCCGTGGGAAGGACAGCACGGGACTGGGCTTGTTGTTCCAGCTTTATTAAAAAAAAAAAAAAAATTTATTAAAATACAGCTGTTTTCCAGAGGATTTCACTTCTTCGGGGCTCACCAGCGGCCAGCAGCATCAGTGATCTTGATGTTGGCATCTCTCTTATCAGGATGAAGATCGACGTCGGAATCCTGACCAAAAGTTCCGGATCTTTCGCCAAGGGCAGGAGAGCTGCAAGAGAAGGAACCAGAGCAGACGTGACTCCCCCACTGCCTGCAGAGACCCCCAGGAGTCCCCCCCAAACCACGGCACCCTGCCCAGGCTCCGGTCCCCTGCCCCTCCTTGCCGTCGCAGCTATCCCGCAGTTTCTGCCCTCGCTCCGGTTCCTCGGGTGCCGAGACCTTGCTGCCAACGCGGTGGTGGGGACTGGGGCCAGAAGAAGGACCCTGGGGACCGTAGCCCACCGATGAACCTGATGGCCACCTCTGGCAAAGTGGCTTGAGTGTCCCGCAGGCTCTGCCAGAGGTCTTCTTCCACCCTCTTCTTGTTGTGCGCTAACTAGAAGGAGCACAAGGAACTGGTATGGATCCTCCCAAAGTCAGCCGGACCAGTATCTCCTCCCAGTAACCCCTTCCCGCGGCGATCTCTGTCTCCCAGAAAGAGCTGGGAGAGGTTCAGACCACCGCAGGCGGTGGGGGCCCGGGGAATGCTGAGACCCCCTCTTTCATATTGCCAAGGTCCATATGAGTCAACATTCCCAAAGGGCCATTTTAAACGGCTAAAAACAAGGATTTTGGCCCTAAACCGGGGCTTTGGACCCTACAAATGGGTGTTTGGATGCTCAATGCCTCGGACATTAAGGAAATGAGGCTTTGAGCCCTGAGGAGTTTGTACCTTAAAATGAGGGTTGGGACCCTACAATTGAAGTCTTTCAACCCTAGAATCAAAGCTTTGGACCCTAAAAATGAGGCTTTGGGACCTAAGCATGAGGCTTTGAGTCCTAAAAGTGGGGTTTGGACCCTCCAAATGAGGGTTTGGACACTCCAGATGCAGCTTGGACCCTAAAAATGCCTGTCTGGATCCTAAAAAAGAGGCTTTGGACCCTGATAATGAGACTACGCAAACTAACACTGAGCCTTTGCACCCTAAAAATGAAGGTTTGGGAAACTAAAATGAGGCTTTGGAAGGTAAAACTAAGAGTTTGGAAAGTAAAAATGAGGCTTTGGACTGTATAAATTCGGATTTAGACTCTACAAATGAGGCTTTGGTCCTTCCAGATCAGACTTTGGGGCTTAAAAATGATGCTCTGGGCCCTTAAAATGAGTCTCTGAACCTTAAAAACGGACCTTGGAGCTAACAAATTAGTTTTTGTACTCCATATATGTGGGTCTGGACCTTAAAAATGACTGTTTGCACCCCCAAAAGTAGACTTTGGTCTTTTAAATTTATGCTTTTTGCCCTAACATTGAGGCTTGCATTACAAAAATAAGGGTTTACACTTGAAAAACTCAGGGTTGAATTTAAAAAATGACACTTTGTAAAGCACAAAATCATACTTGTTCACCGTTGCTATCTCCACGGCAGGTTAAATTTCTTGCCGTCTGTTCTATGGTTTATTTTCCTTCTCACGCAAACCGTGGTGACCAACAGTACCCGAAAAGCTCTGGTGCTCCCAAACGAGGAATGTAGGAACGGCGTTACGAGTAAATAAGGTAGTGTCCCGCTTTAGGAAGAAAGCGTGTTGGATTTGAAACCCTTGGGTAGGACGGGAGGAGCACGTCTTCTTGGGTCAGCGATGAGAGTTGGCACGTTATTATCTGACCTAGAGTTGATGTCTGTCGCCACTTTAGCTCTAGAATTACTCTGAGACCCAAGAAACTCCATTTTTCCTTAGGCTGCGACCTAAGGGAGTTGAGATAAAGCCAGTTTAATGAGTGCAGGGAATAAAAAAGGAAACCAACTGATGTGGCAGCAGAGAGAGAAACAGAGAAGATCTTGGTTCTGCGTAAGCACTGCTCAGCAGTAGCTAAACATCGTTTTTAAAGAAAAACCCAGCACCGTGCAGGCTGCGATGACAAAAAAATTACCTGTATCCCAGCCAGGCCCAGTACAGAAACCCTTCTGTGCCCACTCACGATTCTTATTCCTATGAGAAACCCATGAAAAATAGGGCATTTGACTTATCGGGGAGAAATGTGAACACACTCCCGATCTCTGGCTGGCATCTGGCTTTACTTGCGTGACCTAGAAGGTACGCACAAGTCTACGCGGTTTCTTCTGCACGTTGGGAAAGGCGTCTCTTGCCTCGATTTCCAAGGAGAAGCTCCCAAAAGCGGCACCGCAGAGATATTCCTAAAATTCACTGAGAGCCGCCAGCAGCAAATTCTGCTGACTAACACCGGGCCCGACTCACTCACTCATCCGTAGGAGGAAAACCGTAGATTAAGGGACGCCTGGAAAATAGGACACAACAAAGCAGATGACGTTTATTGCTAAAACACGCACGTATTTATAATCACATATTCTGCAAAATCACTGTACAAGCGTAAAAGCATAAAAAAAATTATACCAACTCTGTACACGTGCATAAACATAGGACATAATTGGTTATACCAACTAAAACACGCGAACCTTGGCTAATTGGTCAAGATAAAGTGCCGAATTGAGGTTCTTTGTGCCAAGTTCCCTTTATCGTGGAATGCGCACCCGTGTTCTTCTAATTGGCATCTTTCTTTTTTTTTTGTCTTCTTGTTTATTCCGTTCAAGGTCTTCTAAAGGCGTCTGGAATGCTCTTGCGACTGATGTCCACAACTATTCAGTTGCTGAGGAAGCAAGGTAAAAAAAAAACAAAACCTGGAAAAACCTGCGATAGTGGCGTGTTCAGTCTGTAAGTGAAGTTCAAATACGTCGTTTGCTTGAACCTTGCAGTTCAGTCCTTTTTTTTTTTTCGCAGATGGGTGCTCCCACCGGGCTCCATCGCGGGACCTCGTGGAGAACCCCTTTTTCGTGGAAATTGTGGCTGGCAGGATGGAAACGTTTCCCGTCGGTAGAAACATTCCCCAAGGAATCACGGGCTTTTGCAGTCACAAAGCCCGAAGCCAAGCCCGCCGTCCCCCAAAAACACTCCCCGTCCCCGCTGCCACGTTTTTTGCGCTCCGCTCCCCGCCGTCAGCCTCGGGGAGACACCCCGACACCGGGGCCGGCAAATCCAAGTTCTGGCTTAAAGCCCTCCCGCCGCCTCTCCCCAAACTTTTAATAAGACTAAATCTGGATGCACAGCATCAAAGTAATAAAAAATAAAACTTCTCCGTTGCAGTTCACCTTCCTCGTCTGTCCATCACCTTCCTCCCTTCTCCTCCCCAATCTGGACACGTTCGGCTTCTTCTTCCAGCCCCAGACCCTCCAAGGAAAACTCCGTCGGCAGGTTCCACCTTCCCAGAAGGTCGGGGACGCTGCGAGACAAGAGGGGGACACCGAGGAGCAGCTCCCTACCTGTGTGGCTCGTGGAGTTGGGGTCCAGGGGACGTTTCTGGGGGGTCCCGGTGAAGAAGGAAACGCTGGGGGGAAGGGGTTGGCCTGGGGGATGGGGAAGAAGAGAGCGGGGCTGAGCGTTGTGTCTTGGAGCCCACCGGTGACGATGACCACAGTGAGTCTTGGAGCCCACCGGTGATGATGATCACGTTGAGTCTTCAAGCCCAATGGTGACGGCAACCACGTTGTGCTTCAGGCCCACTGGTGACGATGACCACATTGAGTCTTGGAGCCCACCGGTGACGATGACAACGTTGAGCCTTGGAGCCCACCGGTGACGATGACAACACTGAGCCTTGGAGCCCACTGGCGACGATGACAACGTTGAGCCTTGGAGCCCACCGGTGACGATGACAACGTTGAGCCTTGGAGCCCACTGGTGATGATGACGTTGAGTCTTCAAGCCCAACGGTGACAGCAACCATGTTGTGCCTCAGGCCCACCGGTGACGATGACCACATTGAGTCTTGGAGCCCACCAACGATGACCTCATTACCTCTTGGAAGCCCCTTAGTGACAACAACGACGTCACGTCTTGGAGCCCTCAACTCGCCTTCCAAGAGCTTCCCAACGTCCCACACCACCAGGAATTCAGGAGAGGGGCACGACACGGAGCCAGGGATGATTCGTTACCCTTCGTCTCACCACCGATGGTCCTCCAGAACTTCCGATTTCAAACCGTTGCCTGGATTTCAATGGTTTTAAAAAAAAAAAACCCGGACAACTCCTCGCTAAAAACTATGAGTCACCATTTCATCGGAAACAGGAAAGCCAGGAAGAACTGTGCAAGGGGTTGACTTGCAAAAGGGAAGTTCTGCCTCATGGATGAGGTTCCTCAAGAATTGGGAAGTAAAACTTGTATTTATTTCCTCCAACCGGATCGGTAAACTGAACGGTCAGCAGATGCTACCGAGGGGAGGAAGGGTTATTTCTGGTCCTCGCGGTTGCGTCAGGCCGGGTTGTGTTTTTCTTGGTCGCTTTAACAACCAAAGAACCTCTGAAATAAGATGGACCCACCACAGTGACCGCGCGGGCGACCATGCGACAAGTCTCTGCTCGCTCAAACGAGGTTGGCTGGAGCCTCTTCTCTGGGATGGGTTGAGCCATCACTCCCCAGATATTTATCGTGGTCATCTGTGCCTGAGGACAATCACTAAAAGTCACTTTTTAACCCCATTTAGAAGGCCCACCACATCCCGGCCGCTCCACAAAGACCCGAGCCGCCCATTTTCACCCTTTTTCTCACCCCAAAAAACTCTTCTGGAGCCTCAAAGAAGCTCTAGCTAGTTAAACCAACCAAATTTGGGGTTACCCCCTCAAAACCAAGTTCAAAACTAGGCATCTAACCAAAACGGTGCACCATCACCGGTGTCTTCCTGCAGGCTGGGGACAAGCCAAGAGCTCCAGTTGAGAATTGGCCAACGGAGGCAAACTGGGAGTGGCCTTTCTCCCGACTTTGGGTGCTTTTTCTTCCTCCCCCCCAAAAAAACGCATCTCCCGCACCCAATTTTGAGGCCAAACCCACCCCGTCGCTCACGGGGCAGCCGAAAGCGGTGAGAAATCCCAGCGCGACACCCAAAGGGGACATCGGCGACACCAAGGAGATGCTTGGATCGACCGTGACCGTGGAGAAGATGTTGCAATTTTTTGGTTCATTTGGTTTTTTTTTTTTTTCCCCTTTTTCTGTTGGTTTCCGCCGTTCCGTAGCAACCGGGCTCATGTGACGGCTGTGCCACCAGGCTGGACCGAAGGGGAAGGAGATGTTCTTGTCATCACAGAAAGAGGAGGACACCACCCGAAATGGGGCCCCTTTGCCTCGTCCCTCTGCTCGGTGAGTCCTCCTCCTCCTCCTCCTCCTCTCCAAACGCATCCATCCCTCTCTTTTTTCCCTATCCCCTCCTTTTTCCACCCATTTCCGTGCCCATTGGGCCAACTCCTCCCTCCTTCCTCCGTCTTTCTACATCAATTTCTCCAACTCTTCCCTTTTTTCTGCACTTTTCTTCCCCGTATCCTCATCTCTTTCCCCCAACATTCACTTTCTTCCCCCATTTCTTCACTTTTTTCCCCAATTTCTTTGCTTTTTTCCCACCTCTTTGCTTTTTTCCCCATTTCTTTGCTATTTTCCCCCTCTTTTCCCTCCCATCCCACCATTCCTCCTCCATCAGTCGTCATCGGGGCGGTGACTTCTTCGGTCCTTTGTGATTCATGTTTTGCATTCGATCGCTTTTGGCTTTGTCTAAATATCACCTCAGTCTCCTTTTTTTTTTTTTTTTCTTTTTCTTATTATTTTTATTTTTGTCAGGTTTTTGTTTTCATTTATCTTTCTTCCCTTTTTTCTTTTTCCTTTCACTTTTTTCTTTACCTTTCCTTTTCTTTTTCTTATTCTTTTTCTTCTCTTTCTTGTCTCTTTTCCTTCATCATTTTGTTTCTTTTCCTTTTTTCTTTCTTTTTCCTTCCCTTTCCTTTTTTCTTTTCCTTTTTTCATTTGCCTGTTTTCATTTTTCCTTTTTCATTTTTTCTTCTTTTTTCATTTTTCTTTTCCTTTTTCATTTCTTTTCCTTTTTAAAAATTTTTTTTCTTTTAATTTCTTGTTTTTGGTTTTTTTTTCATTTTTCCTTTTCCTTTGTCCTTTTCCTTCCCCTTTTTTCTTTTTCCTTCTTTATTTCTCCTTTTCATCCTTCTTCCTTTCCCCTCCTCGCCTTCTTTCTCTTTTTCTCTTTCTCTCTCCCACCCTTCCTTCCCTCCTCCTGACATCAATAAACCCGTATTTCCTCCCCCCTTCCCCCTTCCTCCTGCTCTTCCCCACCCTTTTGGCACTTCCCCCCCCATCATCCTCCTCTCTCACTCATCTCTTTCTCTCTTCCAGCCTCTCTCCAGATACTTCTCCCACTGGGATCACCTGCAGGTAACAAATTTGGGGGGGGATGACAACTCATTTCCACCTCCCCGCTGGGTCACATGACCATCTGGACCCCTCTGACCCCCCAAATCGCCATCTTTTACCCCAAAACCCCATGCACCTCAGTGCTAAACCCACCGAGGTCTCACCTCGGGAGTCACCCAACCACCCGAGCCGACAAGGCTCGTGGCGGAACAAACCCCCCAGTTGGTTTGACCGTGGGCACAACGGGTTGGCGGTACCTCGATGACAATCCAGGCGATGAAATCTCCTCCGTCCACCAAAATATTAATTTTGAGGTGAATTGGGTGGGTTCTCCTCCATCTGCTCCTCTCTCAGCATCTCCAGCCACCAAAATACCAATTTTGAGGTGAATTGGGTGGTTTCTGCTCCATCTGCTCCTCTCTGAGCATCTCCAGCCACCAAAATACCAATTTTGAGGTGAATCGGGTGGTTTCTGCTCCCCTCTGAGCTCCTCCATCCACCAAAATACCAATTTTGAGATGAATCGGGTGGTTTCTGCTCCATCTGCTCCCCTCTGAGCTCCTCCGTCCACCAAAATACCAATTTTGAGATGAATCGGGTGGTTTCTGCTCCATCTGCTCCTCTCTGAGCTCCTCCGTCCACCAAAATACCAATTTTGAGGTGAATCGGGTGGTTTCCGCTCCATCTGCTCCTCTCTGAGCTCCTCCGTCCACCAAAATACCAATTTTGAGGTGAATCGGGTGGTGTCTCCTCCACCTGGTCCAAGCTTGGCTCCTCAGCCCAGTTGATAGCTCTGGTAGGATAAATAACCCATGAAAGCCACCCAACCCCGCCCCTCCTCGAGGAGCATTTTGGGGTGGAAACCTTCATTTGGCCTGAATAATTCAGGGCCCTCAAAAAGATCTCCCCTCGGCAGCAAGGTGACGGCGGCGGTCGTGTCCAACCAGGTCCCACCTCACCTCAAAAGCTCGGAAACATCTCCCAGCTCCCACCTGCGGCGCGTAGACTCACTTTCTCCCCTCCTCCCCAGACCTTCCTCCTCCTCCCAACATCACCGTGACGCCGGAAAAAACAGAGTATCTCATCGGAGACACCGTCTCCATCCGATGCGTGGCTCCCTGGTCGAAGGACCGGATGCAAGGTTTTCAGTTTTTGGGGACAAGCGGCTGGGCCGTGGACGTCAGGACGTCGAGGAGGAGCTACACCCACCGCTTCAACATCACGGGGCCGAAGGACGGGGGGTTGCACGCTTGCACGTACACCGTCATCAACCGGTTCCGCCGACCCGTCCGCTCCCAGGAGAGCAGCTTCATCTTCCTCAGCGTTAAAGGTAGGTGAGACGTTGCCCCCTTTGCCTCCTCCCCCCTCGACTTCTCCATCCCACCGCCGTCCATCGGCACGTACTTTCCTCCGAGCCCCGAACGGGCACTTTTTCTCCCCAAATTTGAATGTCACGAAGCCAAATTCACCGCCTCAACTCCCTGTTGAGGTCCGCAGAGACGGAACTGGGTTGGTGGAAGAGCTGAGCCCCTAAAACCGCCGATTTTGGGGTTTCTTCTTTCACCTTCAGACCATCCACCTCGACCCACGTTGGCCTTGAATTCTTCAACCAGCATCACGATCGAAGGCCAACCCCTCGTCTTCCTCTGCACTGCCCCGGCGGGGGATGCGGAGCGGAGGTTTCATTTCTACAAGAAGAAGGTCGAGGTCACCAACTGGGACAATTCAAACTCGAGCTACACCGAAGCGCAGCTCCAGGTGGAGAAGAGCAGCCAGAACGACACCGGCAACTTCACCTGTGACTACGACGAGAAAACCGAAGGCCGCTGGATCCCATCCTACCGCAGCCAAGCCGTGGAAGTCCTCGTGAAAGGTAGCGGCACAGTTTTGGGACAAATCCAGCCTTTCCAGGCGCACGGGGAAAGGGCCGCCAGCTCGGTGAAGCGACCGCAACACCCATCTAGGTTACCGCGACGCCTCGGTTTGGCTTGCGTTGACTGGAAGCCAAGCTTTGGCCGCCTCTTCCTCTCGCCCTGCCTAAACCCCCACCCGTGCACCCAACGGTTGGTCTTCCTTCGCCCAGAATTGCCATTTTTCAGGTGTTTTTCCCCCAATTTTTCTCCCCAGAGCCCGCTTTGGCTCCCCGCTTGGGAGTAGACCCTCCCTCAGGGGTGGTGAGCGAAGACCGCCCCTTACGTCTCACCTGCGTCGCCTCCAGAGACGACTTCAGGCTGAGGTTTGGCTTCTACAGGAACGGGGTGAAGATCCCACCAGGCCAAGCGGGCTCAAGAACCAGGAATGCTGGGAATTCCTCCGAGCTCCACTTCCCGCAAAGCCCCAGGAGCTTCAGCGGGAAATTCAGCTGCGAGGTGGAGGAGGAGGTGGGCGGGACGTGGGTGCCGTCACCCCAAAGCGAAGCCGTGGACGTTACCGTGAAGGGTAGGTCTGCCCTGGGGTCTCCCAGTGAGGGGTGGGGGTCTTCAGAAATTTACCCTCAAATTCAGGCCAAAGATTCCAAAAATTGGGGAAAACAGTAGGGGAAAAATGGTTGAAACCAGCCGGTTTTCATCGCTCTCCCACGGATGACAACCGAAATTGCTTAAACGCAGCCTCTGGGTCTTCTGAAATGGCCAACCCCCACCCTCAAAAGCTGTTCCTGAGCTCCAAGGTCTTGGTGGACCCGCAGGCTTGCCAAAATGAGGTGGCGGATGAGTTCAGGAGGCTCACGACGATGAGATTCATCTTCTCACAACGATGAGATTCATCTTCTCACAATGATGAGTTTCATCTCATGATGATGAATTTCATCTCCTCATGACGAGGAGTTTCATTTTCTCACGATCAGGAGTTTCATTTTCTCATGACAAGGAGTTTCATTTTCTCACGACGATGAGATTCATCTCCTCGTGATGATGAGTTGCATCTTTTCGTGACGACGAATTTCATCTTCTCATGATGATGAGCTGCAACTTCTCATGAGTTTCATCTTCTCATGATTAGGAGTTTCATCTTCTCATGATGAGGAGTTTCATCTTCTCATGAGAATGAGTTTCATCTCATGATGATGATGAGCTCCGTCTTCTCAAGAGTTTCATCTTCTCATGACGATGAGTTTCATCTCGTGACGATGAAGTTCATCTCCTCACGACGATGAGTTTCATCTTCTCATGATGATGAATTTCATTTTCTCGTGACGACTTTCATCTTCTCGTGACAAGGAGTTTCATCTTCTCATGAGTTTCATTTTCTCATGACGATGAGTTCCATCTTGTGAAGATGAATTTCATCCCCTCGCGACGATGCTTTTCATCGTCTCGCGACAACGAGCTCCATCTTTTGGTGACGATGCGTTTCGCCTCGCGATGATGAACTTCATCTCCTCGTGAGGATGAGTTCCATCTTTCCGTGGTGACGACTTTCACCTTTGTGTGAAGATGACTTCGCTTCTCTCCCAACCCATCTTCCCTGTCTCACCAGATTGTCCCTCCCAGCCTGCTTTGCTCCTGGACCCCCCATCCGGAGAAGTCGTTGACGGCAACCCCTTGCTCCTCACCTGCGTGGCCAACGGCCCCACCGCCCAACGGAAATTTTTCTTCTACAAAGACGGCGCCGAGCAATTTTCGGAGATGGCCACGAAAGACCGCTCGCTCTACAACATCCCCGAGGCCACAGCCACCATCGCCACCGGCCAATTTACCTGTCGGTACGAGGAGAGGGTCAGCGATACGTGGATCTCATCGCCATTCAGCCAAACCATGATGGTCCTCACGCAAGGTGAAGTCCTCCTGCCCACCCAACCGATGTCCTGAAGACCTCGGGGACCTTCACGTTGCTTGCAAAGTCCTGGGGAGGGGGTCGAGGGACGTCATTGGCTGGAAAAACCTTCTGATGGCACATCGGAGGCCCAAAATTGGGGGAAAATGGTTTTTTTTGGAGGTGGGTGGGTGGATCCCCTCCCCGTTCGGCCAAGCCATGACGGTCCTCACGCAAGGTGAGGTCCTCCTGCCCACCCAACCGATGTCCTGAAGACTTCAGGCACCTTCACGTTGCTCGCGTGGTCTGTGTCAAGCTTGGGAGGGGTTGTGAGGGACCTCATTGGCTGGAAAGACCTTCTGATGGCATATTGGGGCCTGAAATTGGGGGAAAATGGGTTTTTTTGGAGGTAGGGTAGGACAATTTGGTGTCTCCTGACCTATGGGGTGGACACCAGGTGGACCCCCAACTTGGGGGTCACCAAGAGGGAAAGGGGGAGAACTTGGTGTGGTGGAGGAGATCGCTTACTTGGTTTGTTTGGTGTTTTTTTTGGCGGTCTCTCTTCTCTCAACCAGCCCGGTCTCAGCTCATCCCATTGGTGGCCGGTTGCGCCGCCGGCGCCGCCACGTTGCTCCTGGGGCTCCTACTGGTCGTTTGCTTCTGTCGGAAGCGGAGAGGTGAGTGGTGGGGGCGGGAGATGGACGATGGGTCAGAGTAGGAAAAGATATAAAGTGATATAAAGGAAGGGGAAAGGACGCGGTGAAACCCGGGAGAAGAAGCCATCAGGTTGGGGACCACGCTCTTCTCCTCCACGCCCAAGTCCCCAAAATATTGACTAATCCCGAGCGCCTTCCCCCCAAAACGTCACCCACGAGAGGCGGAGACAGCCCAAAGCGGTCAGAGAAGCCTTCCCGGGTTCTTCAACTGCGGGCAAGGGGCCACCCGCCCCTCCAGCGCCAAAGAGGGGGGGGTTTGGGGGACTTCCCATGAGCCTTTTCAGCTGCCCAAAGGGCTGAAGGAGAAACCCACGGCTTCTTGACCAGGTGGCGTTCACTGGAAGGGGCTCCACAACAAGGATGACCCAAGCACCTACCCAATGGCCAACGTCAACAGCAGCATCAGCTGACCTTGAAGGCCACCTGGACCCAACCACTTCTCCACGGCGGTGGGGAGAAGGACGAGGACAACCCTTCTCCTTCCAAGCCGCTCAACCCGCCGTTGGCTTTGTAGGTCCACCCCGTGTCAGTAAACATCTCCTCGATCCCTTCCCCTCTCTCGTCCCTGCCCACCTCGCTTCCAAACCTCAGAACTCCGAGCCAAGATGGCCGACAGCTTCGCTTTGGGTCATGGTAACGTCTTCTGGGGAGAGGAACATCTCCGTAGACCCAACCTCATGAGTTTTGAGGGGTGGAAACGGCCGCGAGAGGGCGGGAAGGGGCGGCGGCGGGCAGCTCTGGTCTTGATTGGTCAACCAAGTTGGCCAACCCAAGTTTGCCGCCGCCCCACTAATTGGGGTGGGGGGGCGGGAAGGGGAAGGTTGGAGCTTATTATAGGTCAGCTCTGGTCTTACCTCGTCTTGATTGGACACCTTGGGTCCTCCCTCGTCCTGATTGGACACCTTGGGTCCTCCCTCGTCATGACTGGATATCTCAGGTCCTCCCTTGTCCTGATTGGACATCTCAGGTCCTCCCTCGCCGTGGTTGGTCAAGGCCGTGACGGAAATGCGGCGAGGCCTCTTGCATGGCATCCCAATGTGGCCTCCACCTCCCCAACATGGCCTCCTGCCCCCCAATTTCACCTCCTGCCCCCCAACTTCATTTCCTGCCCCCGAATTTGATCTCCTGCCCTCCAACATGGCCTCCTACCCCCCAACTTCTCCTCCTGACCCCAATTTGGTCTCCTGCCCCCCAACATGGCCTCCTGCCCCCCAACTTTGCTTTCTGCCCTCCAATTTGGTCTCCTGCCCCCCAAATTCACCTCCTGCCCTCCAAATTCACCTCCTGCCCCCCAACATGGCCTCCTGCCCCCAAATTCGCCTCCTGCCCCCCAAATTTGCCTCCTGCCCCTCAAATTCACCTCCTGCCCCCCAACATGGCCTCCTGCCCTCCAAATTCACCTCCTGCCCCCCAACATGGCCTCCTGCCCCCCAACTTCACCTCCTGCCTCCCAACATGGCCTCCTGCCCTCCAAATTCACCTCCTGCCCCCCAAATTCACCTCCTGCCCCCCAACATGGCCTCCTGCCCCCCAACTTCACCTCCTGCCTCCCAACATGGCCTCCTGCCCTCCAAATTCACCTCCTGCCCCCCAAATTCACCTCCTGCCCCCCAACATGGCCTCCTGCCCCCCAACTTCACCTCCTGCCTCCCAACATGGCCTCCTGCCCTCCAAATTCACCTCCTGCCCCCCAAATTCACCTCCTGCCCCCCAACATGGCCTCCTGCCCCCCAAATTCACCTCCTGCCCCCCAACATGGCCTCCTGCCCCCCAACTTCACCTCCTGCCTCCCAACATGGCCTCCTGCCCTCCAAATTCGCCTCCTGCCCCCCAACTTCACCTCCTGCCCCCCAACATGGCCTCCTGCCCCCTCCTGGGTGCCCCCTCAATGCGCATGCGCAGACCGGCTCGCTGAGGGGAGGGGGAGCGGCGCGGAGCCGTCGCGCATGCGCACAGCAGTTCCCGTAGGGGCGGGGGGAGCGCCCGCGCATGCGCAGACCGGCTCCGGTAGGGGCGGGGGAGCGGTGCCAAGCGGTCGCGCATGCGCAGACCGGCTCCGATAGGGGAGGGGGAGCGGCGCGGAGCGGTCGCGCATGCGCATAACAGTTCCTGTAGGGGCGGGGGGGAGAGAGCGCGGCGCGGTCGCGCATGCGCACACCTGCTTCGGTAGGGAGGGGGAGCGGCGCGGAGCGGTCGCGCATGCGCAGATCGGCTCCGATAGGGGAGGGGGAGTGGCGCGGAGCAGTCGCGCATGCGCAGACCGGCTCCGGGGTGGGAGGGGGAGCGGCGCGGGGTGTTCTGCGCATGCGCAGTGAGGGGCGGGGTCCCGCCGGTAACGGAGGGGAGGGCGGCGGCCTTTATTAACGGGGGGGGGCGGGGATTAAAGGTCACTTCCGGTGCTGGCAAGGCTGTCACTGCGGTGTCAGGGGTCAGAGGTCACTCCGGCGGAGGTGCAGGTCACGGGTTGTAGCGGGGGGGGGGGGAGGAACTGGGAGATACTGGGAGGAACTGGGAGATACTGGGGGGATCCCAGGGAGTGTTTGGGGGGGTACTGGGAGATACTGGGGCAGTTGGGAGAGTATTCGGGGTATACTGGGAGGGACTGGGAGGCACTGGGAGGCACTGGGGGTGGGCGGGGGGGGATTGGGGGGGTACTGGGAGGAACTGGGAGGCACTGGGAGTGCTGGGAGGGGGTCTAGGGGGGGATTGGGGGGTACTGGGAGGAACTGGGGGGTACTGGAGGGGTCCCAGAGGGGTTTGGGGGGGTACTGGGAGGCACTGGGGGGGTACTGGGGGGGTACTGGGGGGTCTGGGGGGGTCCTAGGGGGTGCTGAGGGGTACTGGGAGGCACTGGGAGATACTGGGGGGATCCCAGGGAGTGTTCGGGGGGGTACTGGGAGATACTGGGGCAGTTGGGAGAGTATTTGGGGCATACTGGGAGGTACTGGGAGGCACTGGGGGTGGGCAGGGGGGGATTGGGGGGTACTGGGAGGAACTGGGAGGTGCTGGGGAGGGACCCAGGGGGGGATTGGGGGGTACTGGGAGGAACTGGGAGGCACTGGGGGTGCTGGGAGGGGGTCTAGGGGGAGATTGGGGGGTACTGGGAGGAACTGGGGGGTACTGGAGGGGTCCCAGAGGGGTTTGAGGGGGTACTGGGAGGCACTGGGGGGGTACTGGGGCGGTACTGGGAGGCAGTGGGGGGGAACTGGGGGGTCTAGGGGGGGTCCTAGGGGGTGCTGAGGGGTACTGGGAGGCACTGGGAGATACTGGGGGGATCCCAGGGAGTGTTTGGGAGGGCACTGGGAGGTACTGGGGGTCACTGGGAGGTACTGGGGGGAGGTTGGGGGGGTACTGGGAGGCACTGGGGCAGTTGGGAGAGTATACGGGGCATACTGGGAGGTATTGGGGGTGGCACTGGGAGTCACTGGGAGGTACTGGGGGACCTAGAGGGGTTCTGCAGGGTGTTTGGGGGGTCACTGGGAGGGACTGGGAGGCACTGGGAGATACCGGGGGGGATCCCAGGGAGTGTTTGGGGGGGGCACTGGGAGATACTGGGGGTGACTGGGAGGTACTGGGGGGCGGATTGGAGGGGTACTGGGAGGGGTTGTGGAGTGCTGGGGGGGTACTGGGGGTTACTGGGAGGGACTGGGGAGGAATGGGGGGGGCCCAAGGGGTGTTTGGGGAGGGACTGGGGGGCACTGGGAGGGACTGGGGGCTCCTCAGGGTGTTCTCCGGGGGAGGCGGTTCTTCAGCGAGGGGCGGGGCAGGGCGGGGTTTGGGGGGGAGGGCGTGTCTTCCCCAGCTCCCCTCCGGTTTAGGGGGCGGGGGGGGCCCCGCCCGCGCTGCCGCGTGACAGGCTGCGGCCCCGCCCCCCCTCCCCCGCCCCGGCCCCGCCCAGGGAGGACGTGCGGGAACGGGAGAGACGCGTCATGGCCGACGCCGCCACTGCCGGGAGGGGAGGGGCCGGCGTCAGGGACACGCCCACACGCCCCCCAGACACACCCTCTTGCCCCACCCTTTGGCCACGCCCCCTCCGAGTCACGCCCACCCCCCCTGCTGCCTAGGGAGAGGGAAGAGCTGCCTCAAGCCACGCCCCAGCTCTCTGAGCCACGCCCCTTGTCATTAGACCACGCCCCTTGCCTTAGGCCACGCCCCCAGGCAAGCCCACCCGCGCCCCCAGCCAGTGAGGTTAGGGGTGTTCCAGGCCACGCCCCTGGTCTCTAAGCCACGCCCCAGTCTCTAAGCCACGCCCCATCCCTTTAGGCCACGCCACAGTGGGGTGTGCCAGGCCACGCCCAGAGATGTTAAGCCACGCCCCTGGCTCCTAGACCCTCCCGCCCCCTTAAGCCACACCCCCCACGGATGCCACGCCCCCAGTGGGGTTAGTGCAAAGCGGGTGGGGCAGACCACGCCCCCTAGTCGGAAGACCACGCCCCCCCGCCACACCCCCCAGTCCACGCCCCTCCCCCTGTGCACCACCCTGTTAGGGAGGAGGAGCCTGTGACATCACACGTGACCTCACACGGGGGTGGGGGGAGGGGGCGGTGCGGTCACACGTGGGTGGGGAAGGGGGGGTGTGGCCTCACGCGTGACATCACCGATGACATCACCCCCTACCTGACCCCACACGGCGCTGCCGGTCCAGGACGTGGGGGACTGGGGGGGGGGAGGGGGGGAGGAGGGGGCGGGGCATTACTGCTCCCCTCCGTGAATATTAACGAGCCCCCTCGTGACTATGAACGAGCCCGCTCATGAATATTAACGAGCCCCGCCCGGGGGCGTTACTCACTGTAGCCCATCCCCTGCACGAAGTACTTGAAGGCCTCCGTCAGCTTGGCCGGCTGCGGGGAGGGGGCGGGGCCTGGGGTCAAGGCCACGCCCTCCCGGCCACGCCCTCCCGGCCACGCCCAGCCCTCCTCAGGCCACGCCCAGCCCCTCGTTGGCCACGCCCCCCTCCTTTGCCGGGGGGGGGGAAGGGGCCCTCCCTGCCCTCAGGTACCGGTGACCTCTGACCCCCGTGACCTCTGACCCCCGTGACCTCTGACCCCGTGTGACCGCTGACCCGGTGACCTCTGACCCCAACCGCCTCCCGGTGACCCCGTGACCTCCCCGACCCCGCCTCGCCCCCTCCGTGACCCCTCCCACCCTGCCAGTCCCCTTCGACCCCCGATGACCTCTGACCCCCGACCTTTGACTTCGTGCCCCGCCCCCTGACCCCGCCCTATGACCTTTCCCTCCCTCCCGCCCGTGACCTCTGACCTCACCTGGGCGAGCTGGGGTTGGCCCCCTCCGTCAGCCATCTGCGAGAGAGTGGGCGGGGTCAGGGGGGTCAAAGGTCAGGGCGGGGTCAGAGGGCGGGGTCGGGGGTCGAAGGTCAGGGGTCAAAGGTCACCTTGAGGAAGGAGGTCTGCGTGGGGTCGAGCTTGGCGTTGCACTCCACCTGGGGGTGGGGGGCGGGGTCACGTGACCTCACGGGTGGGGTCAGCTGACCTCACCTGGGAGGGGTGCGGTCACATGACCCACCCCGGGGTCACCGGGGTGGGGTCAGGGGTCAAAGGTCGCGGCTCACCACGGCGTCCTCGTGGGGGGAGTTGTCGCCCACCACCAGCAGGACGGGGCAGCTGGGGGTCAGAGGTCAGGGCGGGGTCAGAGGTCAGGGCGGGGTCAGAGGTCAGGGCGGGGTCAGGGGTCGCCGCGGGGTCAGGGGTCGCCGCGGGGTCAGGGGTCAGAGGTCACTCACCGCAGGCTGCCGGCCCCGCTGCGCTCCAGGCCCAGGTCCCCGCGGCTGGGGGTGGGAGGGGGAGGGCTGGCACCAGTACAGACCAGTACGGACCAGCATGGACCAGTACGGACCAGTACAGACCAGCACGGGCCAGTGCAAACCAGTACGGGCCGGTACAGGCCAGTGTGGGCCAGTACAGACCAGTACAGACCCATATACACTGGTACAGATCAGTACGGACCAGTATAGACCAGTACAGACCAGTACAGAGCACTGCACCCCCAGTACGGACCAGTACAGAGCAGTATGGGCCAGTATGGACCAGTACAGACTGGTACCGACTAGTACAGACCAGTATGGTCCAGTATAGATCACTCGTGTCCCCTCCCAGTTCCCATCCAGTCCTTCCCAGTCCCCCCAGTATCTCCCAGTTCCCCCCAGTGCCCCCCCCAGTCCTTCCCAGTATCTCCCAGTTCCCCCCCCAGTGTCCCCCCCAGTCCTTCCCAGTTCCCCCCAGTCCCTCCCAGTGTCCCCCAGTATCTCACAGGTCAACCCAGTCCCCCCCCAGTTCACTCCCACTATCTCCCAGTCCCACCCAGTGCCCTCCCAGTACAGACCAGTGCCTCCCAGTCCTTCCCCAGTCCCCCCCAGTTCACTCCCAGTATACACCAGTCCCCCCGCAGTCCCCTTCCAGTCCCCCCCAGTATCTCCCAGTCCCCCCCAGTTCACTCCCAGTATACACCAGTCCCCCTGCAGTCCCCCCCAGTATCTCCCAGTCCCCCCCAGTTCACTCCCAGTATACACCAGTTCCCCCACAGTCCCTCCCAGCCCCTCCCAGTTCCCCAGTCCCCTCCCAGTTCCCTCCCAGTCCCTCCCAGTCCCCACATAGCCCCCTCCCAGGCCCTTCCAGTGCCCCCCAGTCCCCTCCCAGTACATCCCAGTATCCCCAGTCCCACCTGTTGTACATGGCCCACAGCAGGGGGGCGTTGGGCGTCGCCCCCAGCCGCTCCCGCCCCTCCCGCACCGGGGGAGGGGCGGCCGCCAGCTCCTCCTGGGGGGCGGGGCAGAGAGCGCTGCGACCCCCAAGTAACCCCCCGACCCATAAGTGCCCCCCCAGCCCCACAAGTGCCCCCTGGGACCCACAAGTGCCCCCCCAGCCCCATAAGTGCCCTCCGGGACCCATAAGTGCCCCCAAAGACCCACAAGTGCCCCCCCAGACCCATAACTGACCCCCCCCAGCCCCACAAGTGCCCCCTGGGACCCATAAGTGGTCTCTGGGACCCATAAGTGACCCCCAGCCCCATAAGTGCCCCCTGGGACCCATAAGTGCCCCCCGAGACCCATAACTGACCCCTTCCAGCCCCACAAGTGCCCCCAGGGACCCCCAAGTGTCTCCCCAGACCCATAACTGACCCCCCAGCCCCATAAGTGCCCCCTGGGACCCATAAGTGCCCCCTGGGACCCACAAGTGCCCCCCCAGACCCCCAAGTGCCTTTTTGGGACCCATAACTGACCCCCCCAGCCCCATAAGTGCCCCCTGGGACCCACAAGTGCCCCCTGGGACCCATAACTGACCCCCCCCAGCCCCACAAGTGCCCCCTGGGACCCACAAGTGCCCCCCCAGCCCCATAAGTGCCCTCCGGGACCCATAAGTGCCCCCAAAGACCCACAAGTGCCCCCTGGGACCCATAACTGACCCCCCCCAGCCCCACAAGTGCCCCCTGGGACCCATAAGTGACCCCCCCGACCCCCAAGTGCCCCCCAGCCCCACCTGGGTGAAGAGATGGGCCAGGATCATCTCGGTGGTGGAGGACGTCAGCCCCGACAGCTGCGGGTGGGGAGAGCACCCGTGGGACCCACGGCGACCCACGGCGACCCACAGGGACCCACAGGGACCCACAGGACCCACGGCGACCCATAGGGACCCACAGGGACCCACAGGACCCACGGCGACCCATAGGGACCCACAGGACCCACGGCGACCCATAGGGACCCACGGCGACCCATAGGGACCCACAGGGACCCACAGGACCCACGGCGACCCACAGGGACCCACAGGACCCATAGCGACCCATAGGGACCCATAGGAACCCACAGGGACCCACAGGACCCACGGCGACCCATAGGGACCCACGGGGACCCACAGCGACCCACAGGGACCCACAGGACCCACGGCGACCCATAGGGACCCACAGGGACCCACAGGACCCACGGCGACCCATAGGGACCCACAGGGACCCACAGGGACCCATGGCGACCCACGGCGACCCATAGGGACCCACGGGGACCCACGGGGACCCATAGGGACCCACAGCACCCACGGGGACCCATAGGGACCCACGGCGACCCACGGCGACCCATAGCGACCCATAGGGACCCACAGGGACCCATAGGGACCCACAGGACCCACAGTACCCATGGTGACCCATAGGGACCCACGGGGACCCATAGGGGCAGGGGGACCCATAGGTGACCCATAAGTGACCCATAAGGGCCCATAGGAACAGGGCGACCCACAAGTGACCCATAGGGACCCACAAGTGACCCATAAGTGACCCATAGGAGACCCATAGGGACCCATAGGAACAGGGCGACCCATAAGTGACCCATAGGAGACCCATAGGTGACCCATAGAGACCCACAAGTGACCCATAAGTGACCCACAGGAGACCCATAGGGACCCATAGGAACAAGACAACCCATAAGTGACCCATAGGAGACCCACAGGTGACCCATAAGGACCCACAGGGACAGAGCGACCCATAAGTGACCCACAGGAGACCCATAGGGACCCACAAGTGACCCATAGGGACCCATAGGGACAGAATGACCCATAGGTGACCCATAAGTGACCAATAGGAGACCCATAGGGACCCATAGGGACCCACAAGTGACCCATAAGTGACCCATAGGGACCCATAGGAACAGCGCGACCCATAAGTGACCCATAAGTGGCCCATAGGAGACCTATAGGGACCCACAAGTGACCCATAAGTGACGCATAGGAACAGCGCGACCCATAAGTGACCCATAGGAGACCTATAGGGACCCATAGGGACCCACAAGTGACCCATAAGTGACCCATAAGTGACCCATAGGAACAGCGTGACCCATAAGTGACCCATAAGTGACCAATAGGAGACCTATAGGGACCCACAAGTGACCCATAAGTGACCCATAAGTGGCCCATAGGAGACCTATAGGGACCCATAGGGACCCACAAGTGACCCATAAGTGACGCATAGGAACAGCGCGACCCATAAGTGACCCATAAGTGACCCATAGGAGACCTATAGGGACCCACAAGTGACCCATAAGTGACCCATAGGAACAGCGCGACCCATAAGTGACCCATAAGTGACCCATAGGAGACCTATAGGGACCCACAAGTGACCCATAAGTGACCCATAAGTGGCCCATAGGAGACCTATAGGGACCCACAAGTGACCCATAAGTGACCCATAAGTGGCCCATAGGAGACCTATAGGGACCCATAGGGACCCACAAGTGACCCATAAGTGACGCATAGGAACAGCGCGACCCATAAGTGACCCATAAGTGACCCATAGGAGACCTATAGGGACCCACAAGTGACCCATAAGTGACCCATAGGAACAGCGCGACCCATAAGTGACCCATAAGTGACCCATAAGTGACCCATAGGAACAGTGCGACCCATAAGTGACCCATAGGAGACCTATAGGGACCCATAGGGACCCACAAGTGACCCATAAGTGACCCATAAGTGACCCATAGGAACAGCGTGACCCATAAGTGACCCATAAGTGACCAATAGGAGACCTATAGGGACCCACAAGTGACCCATAAGTGACCCATAAGTGACCCATAGGAGACCTATAGGGACCCATAGGGACCCACAAGTGACCCATAAGTGACCCATAGGAACAGCGCGACCCACAAGTGACCCATAAGTGACCCATAGGAGACCTATAGGGACCCACAAGTGACCCATAAGTGACCCATAGGAACAGCGCGACCCATAAGTGACCCATAAGTGACCCATAGGAGACCTATAGGGACCCACAAGTGACCCATAAGTGACCCATAGGAACAGCGCGACCCATAAGTGACCCATAAGTGACCAATAGGAGACCTATAGGGACCCACAAGTGACCCATAAGTGACCCATAAGTGGCCCATAGGAGACCTATAGGGACCCATAGGGACCCACAAGTGACCCATAAGTGACCCATAGGAACAGCGCGACCCACAAGTGACCCATAAGTGACCCATAGGAGACCTATAGGGACCCACAAGTGACCCATAAGTGACCCATAGGAACAGCGCGACCCATAAGTGACCCATAAGTGACGCATAGGAACAGCGCGACCCATAAGTGACCCATAAGTGACCCATAGGAGACCTATAGGGACCCACAAGTGACCCATAAGTGACCCATAGGAACAGCGCGACCCATAAGTGACCCATAAGTGACCCATAAGTGACCCATAGGAACAGTGCGACCCATAAGTGACCCATAGGAGACCTATAGGGACCCATAGGGACCCACAAGTGACCCATAAGTGACCCATAAGTGACCCATAGGAACAGCGTGACCCATAAGTGACCCATAAGTGACCAATAGGAGACCTATAGGGACCCACAAGTGACCCATAAGTGACCCATAAGTGACCCATAGGAGACCTATAGGGACCCATAGGGACCCACAAGTGACCCATAAGTGACCCATAGGAACAGCGCGACCCACAAGTGACCCATAAGTGACCCATAGGAGACCTATAGGGACCCACAAGTGACCCATAAGTGACCCATAGGAACAGCGCGACCCATAAGTGACCCATAAGTGACCCATAGGAGACCTATAGGGACCCACAAGTGACCCATAAGTGACCCATAGGAACAGCGCGACCCATAAGTGACCCATAAGTGACCAATAGGAGACCTATAGGGACCCACAAGTGACCCATAAGTGACCCATAAGTGGCCCATAGGAGACCTATAGGGACCCATAGGGACCCACAAGTGACCCATAAGTGACCCATAGGAACAGCGCGACCCACAAGTGACCCATAAGTGACCCATAGGAGACCTATAGGGACCCACAAGTGACCCATAAGTGACCCATAGGAACAGCGCGACCCATAAGTGACCCATAAGTGACGCATAGGAACAGCGCGACCCATAAGTGACCCATAAGTGACCCATAGGAGACCTATAGGGACCCACAAGTGACCCATAAGTGACCCATAGGAACAGCGCGACCCATAAGTGACCCATAAGTGACCCATAGGAACAGCGCGACCCATAAGTGACCCATAAGTGACCCATAGGAGACCTATAGGGACCCATAGGGACCCACAAGTGACCCCTAGAGACCCGCAGGAGACCCCTAGGCCCCCACGGGGCCCAACCCCAAATGTCACCCTAAAGACCCGCCCCCTTTCTCGGCGCCCCGCCCTCCCTCCCCTTTTTTGGGCCCCCCCGGCCCCGCCCACCTTGTGCGCCGCCCAATCCATCCACCCCTTGGCGTGGGGGTCGATGTTGACGAGCACCAGCCCCTCCACCGCCTCGGGGTGCAGCAGCTGGGGGAGGGGAGGGGCAAAGGGGTGGAGTCAAACCCAGCCCCACCCACCCGCCCGCCCCATAGCGACCCGCCCCCAACCCCTCCCGACCCCCGGCGACCTCCCCAAAACCCCCTTCAAGCCCCGCCCCGCCCCCCCCAAATACCCCGTAACCCCTCCGAGACCCCTCCCCTTGCCCCGCCCCACCCTGCCCCGCCCTGCCCCGCCCTGCCCCGCCCCACTCACCCCAAACTTAGCCAAAACGAAGGCGCCGGCTCCCACCCCCATCCCGATGATGCTGGCGATGCTGAGGGCGGGGGAGGGGGGGGGAAGGGGTGGGTCACATTGGTCGCGACCCCTCGCCCCTCCCCCTCCGAGCCCCTAAGGGGGCGGGGCGAGGGAGGCCGCCCCTCCCCCGCCGTGGGGCGCCCCCCAACTTACTTGAGGTACTGGAGGATGCAGGGGATCATCTCGGCCAGTTGCTCCAGGGAGGGGTACTGGTACCTGTGGGGGGCGGGGCAGGGGGGCGGGGTCAAGGGGGGTGGGGTCGTGGGGTCAATGGGGGTCACGAGAGGTCAAGGGGAGGGGCCAAGGGGGTCAAAGGGGGGAGGCAAGGGGGTGAAGGCGCGGCACGAGGGGGGGAAAGGAGGGGGGCAGGATGGAGCGCGGGGGGGCGTTGGGGTCACTTAGGGGTCAGGGGGTCAAGGGGGGTCAACAGGGTCAACGGGGTCAAGAGGTCAACGGGGGTCAAGGGGTCAAGGGGGTGGGCAATGGGAGAAGGCGTGGCATGGGGGCGGGGTGTAGGCGGAGGGGGGCGAGATGGGGCGCAGGGGGGCGTTGGGGTCGATGAGGGGTCAAGGGGTCGGTCAGGGGTCAAGGGGTCAATCGGGGTCAACGGGGTCAAGCTCGGGCTTGGGGGGGTCGAGGGGGGTCAAGGGCCAACGGGGTGAGGGCGTGGCATGATGGGGTCAAGGAGGGGTCAAGGCGGGGGTCAACGGGGTCGAGGTGGGGCAGAGGGGGTCAATGGGGGTCAACGGGGTCAACTGGGAGGGTCAAAGGTCAAGGGGAGCAGAGGGGCAGGTTCTCGGGGGGTCAGTGGGGGTCACGGAAGGTCAATGGGGTCAAGGAAGGTCAAGGGGGGGTCAAGAAAGGTCATCGGGGTCAATGGAGGTCAACGGGGGTCAACCGGGGTCAACAGAGGGATCTTGGGGTCAACGGGGGGTCAACAAGGTCAACTGGGGGGTCGGTGAGGTCAACAGAGAGACAACAGGGTTAACTGGGGGGTCAGTGGGGTCAACTGGGGGTCAACAGGGTTCAGGGGGTCAACCGGGGGGTCAACGGGGTCAACTGGGGGTCAATGGGGTGAACTGGGGGGGTCAATGGGGTCAAAGGAGGGAGAACGGGGTCAACTGGGGGGTCAACGGGGTCAACTGGGGGTTAGTGGGTTGCAGTGGGTCAACGGGGTCAACTGGGAGGTCAACGGGGTCAACTGGGAGGTCAACGGGGTCAACTGGGAGGTCAATGGGGTCAACGGGGTCAACTGGGGGTTAGTGGGTTTCAGTGGGTCAACGGGGTCAACTGGGAGGTCAACGGGGTCAACTGGGAGGTCAGTGGGGTCAACTGGGTGGTCAGTGGGGTCAACTGGGGGGTCAACGGGGTCAACTGGGGGGTTGGTGGGGTTCAATGGGTCAACTGGGAGGTCAGTGGGATCAACTGGGGGGTCAGTGGGGTCAACTGGGAGGTCAGTGGGGTCAACTGGGAGGTCAACGGGGTCAACTGGGGGGTTGGTGGGGTTCAGTGGGTCAACTGGGAGGTCAGTGGGGTCAACTGGGGGGTCAATAGGGTCAACTGGGAGGTTGGCGGGGTCAACTGGGAGGTCAACGGGGTCAACTGGGGGGTTGGTGGGGTTCAGTGGGTCAACTGGGAGGTCAGTGGGGTCAACTGGGGGGTCAATAGGGTCAACTGGGAGGTTGGCGGGGTCAACTGGGAGGTCAGTGGGGTCAACTGGGAGGTCAATGGGGTCAACTGGGAGGTCAGCGGAAGCAGCAGTGGGTCCGGGGGGGGGGGGGGGGCAGGTCAGTGGGGCCAGGCGGAAGCGCTTTGGGGGGGTCAGAGGGCGGGGCAAGGGGGGGTGGGGCGGGGTCACCAACCCTGCGGGGTAGGGCGGGGCTCCTTCCTCCATGCCGGGCGGGTCCACGTGGACGACGAGGAAGTTCTTGACGATCTCGTGCATCTCGTGGTGGGCGAAGAGGGGGGCAAAACACGACTCGTCTGGGGGGGGGAGGGGCCAGGGGTGGGGGGAGGGGCGGGGATGCGGGACCCGCCCTCCGGGAGATTTTTTGGGGGGTGGGGGAGGGGCCGGGAAAGGGGGAGGGGGGAGGATGTGGGGGGCGGGGGGGGGCGCCTGGGAGAGATTGGGGGGGGGAGGGGCTGGGAAAGGAGGGGTGGGGGGAGGGGCGGACTCACGGGTGTGGCCGACGTCAGGGAAAGTGAGGAGGGCGGGGCGGGCGGGGCGGGGCGCGCCCACCAGGGTGACGTGGACGGCCCCGTAGGGCGTTTCTAAGACTGCCCCCTGCCGGGCGGGAGGACACGGGATTGGAGGGGTGGGGGTGGGGGGGGAGGGGCCTGAGCCCCACCCTTCCTCTGCCACGCCCCCAAATCCCGCCCTGAACCCCCAAAACACTCCCCCGAAGCCCCCAAAATCCCTCCCGGAACCCCTAAAATCCACCCAAAAATCCCCCCCTGGACCCCAAAACTGGGTCCTGAACCCCCCAAATCCCTCCCTGCCCCCCCCAAAACACCCCCCTGCCCCCCAAAATCCTCCCCTGCACCCCAAAAATCCCACCCTGGACCCCCAAATTCCCCCCTGGACCCCCAAATCCCACCCTGGACCCCCAAAATCACTCCCGGAACCCCCAAAATCCCACCCTGCACCCCCAAATTCCCCCCTGGAACCCCCAAAATCCCAACCTGGACCCCAAAAATCCCACCCTGCACCCCAAAATCACCCCCCTGCCCCCCAAAAATCCCACCCTGCACCCCCAAATTCCCCCCCAACCCCCAAAATCGCCCCCTGCACCCCAAAACTGGGTCCTGAACCCCCCCAATCCCTCCCTGCCCCCCCAAAATCACCCCCCTGCACCCCAAAAATCCCACCCTGCACCCCCAAATTCCCCCCTGGAACCCCCAAAATCCCCCCCTGCACCCCAAAACTGGGTCCTGAACCCCCCCAAATCCCACCCTGCCCCCCCAAAACCTGGCCATGAACCCCCAAAATCCCTCCCTGCCCCCCCCAAATACCTCCCTGCCCCCCCCAAAACACCCCCCTGCCCCCCAAAATCCTCCCCTGCACCCCAAAAATCCCACCCTGGACCCCCAAATTCCCCCCTGGACCCCCAAATCCCACCCTGGACCCCCAAAATCACTCCCGGAACCCCCAAAATCCCACCCTGCACCCCCAAATTCCCCCCCAACCCCCAAAATCGCCCCCTGCACCCCAAAATCCCACCCTGGACCCCAAAAATCCCACCCTGGACCCCCAAATTCCCCCCTGCACCCCCAAAATCCCACCCTGGACCCCCAGATTCCCCCCAACCCCCCAAAATCCCACTCTGGACCCCAAAAATCCCCCCCTGCACCCCAAAATCCCACCCTGCACCCCCAAATTCCCCCCTGGAACCCCCAAAATCCCAACCTGGACCCCAAAAATCCCACCCTGCACCCCAAAATCACCCTCCTGCACCCCAAAATCCCCCCCTGCACCCCAAAATCGCCCCCTGCACCCCCAAAATCCCACCCTGGACCCCTAAATTCCCCCCAACCCCCCAAAATCCCACTCTGGACCCCAAAAATCCCCCCCTGCACCCCAAAAATCCCCCCGTGTCCCCAAAACATCCCCCTGCACCCCAAAATTCCCCCCCTGCACCCCAAAAATCCACCCCCGCCCCCCAAAACTGGCCCCTGCAGAAAAAAAGGGTCATTTTTGCCCAAAATCGCTCATCCTGACCCCAAAATCCACCCGTTTATCCCCCAAATCGCCCTTTTCGCCCCCAAATTGCCCATTTATTCGCAAAATCGCCCCGTTGGCCCTAAAATCACTTATTTGGCCCCAAAATGGTCCCTTTCGCCCCCATTTATCGCTAAATTTGCCCATTTAGCCTTAAAATCGCTTATTTGACCCCAAAATCACCTGTTTTCCCCCCAAATTGCCCATTACGCCACAAAACTGTGTATTTGGCCCCAAAGTTGCCCGTTTCCCCCTAAAATCACCTGTTTATGCCTAAAATTGCCCCTTTCGCCCCCAAATTGCCCATTTATCCCCCAAATCCCCCCTTTATTCCCCAAATCGCCCATTTATCCCTAAAATTGCTTATTTGGCCCCAAAATCACCCATTCCCCCCCAAATTGCCCGTTTCTCCCCCAAATTGCCCATTCCCCCCCCAAAATTGCCCATTTATCCCCAAAATCGCCCATCTGGCCCCAAAATCACCCATTTGGCCCCAAAGTCACCCGTTTTCCCCCAAAATGGCAGATTTGGCCTCAAACTTGCCCATTTTCCCTTAAAATTGCGTATTTGGCCTCAAAATTGCCCATTTATCCTTAAAATTGCCCATTTATCCCCCAAATCCCCTGTTTAACCCCAAAATCACCCATTTGGCCTCCAAATTGCCCGTTTCCCCCCCAAAATCCCCCAGGTCTCCCCAAATTCACCCAATTCCCCCCCAAATTTCCCATTTATCCCCCAAACCCGCCCATTTGGCCCCCAAATTGCCCATTTCCCCCCCAAATTGCCCATTTGGCCCCAAAATTGTGTATTCAGCCCCCAAATTGCCCGTTTATCCCTAAAATTGCATATTTGGCCTCAAAATTGCCCGTTTTCCCCCCAAAATCCCCCACATCTTCCCAAATTCACCCAATTCCCCCTGAAATTTCCCATTTGTTCCCAAACTGGCCCATTTGGCCCCAAAATCACCCATTTTCGCCCCAAATTGCCCATTTATCCCTAAAATTGCATATTTGGCCTCAAAATTGCCCGTTTTCCCCCCAAAATCCCCCCCGTCTCCCCCAAATCCCCCGATTCCCCCCGAAATTTCCCATTTGTCCCCAAACTGGCCCATTTGGCCCCAAAATCGCCCGTTTTCCCCCCAAATTGCCCATTTGGCCTCAAAATTGTGTATTTGGCCCCCAAATTGCCCATTTTCCCCCCAAAATCGCCCATTTGGCCCCAAAATTTATTTTCGGCCCCCAAATCGCCCGTTTTCCCCCCAAACCGCCCGTTTTCCCCCCCCTTCCGAGTCCGACTCCGCCCCTCCCCCCCCGCCCCTCCCCCCTCCCGGACACCCTTTGGGGGGGGGAGGGGTCTCACCTTGGCCTCGGGGGGAGGGGCGGCCTCCTGGAGCTCCATAACCTGGGGTGGGGGGTGGGGGGAGGGGTGGGGGTCAAAGGTCACGACCCCACCCCCTTTTTCCCAGGGGTGGGGGAGGGGCAAGGGGGATTCCCCCCCTCCCCCCCCCCAAAAACCCCCCTCCGGGCCGCCCCTACCTGCCACCTTCACTCGCCTTTGCCGAAAACAGCCCCTCCCCCCACCGCCCCTCCCCCCACCCCCGCGGCCCCGCCCCCCACCCCCGCCCCTCCCCCCCGAGGCCCCTCCCCCCCTTCCAGGCAGGGAAAACCCCTCCCCCCCCCCCGAAAAGCCGGATTCCCCCGCCCCTCCCCCACCCCGCCCCTCCCCCCACCCCCGCCCCTCCCCCCGCAAAGCCCCATGGGAAGGGGGTGGGGGGAGGGGCGCGGCTATAAATAGCCCCGAGCGTGGGGGGAGGGGCCGGAACCGGACGCCCGGGTTCCCCTCCCCCCCCCTCCAATCACGCCACGCCGCTAATTAACGCGTTCATTGGTTAATTACCGGCGTGGGGGGGAGGACCCTCATTTGCATAATCGCCCCCTGGGTTCGTTCATTAAAACCCCGTTCCGGGAATTAATTAGCGGGGGGGGGAGGGGCTCAGGCTGGCCGGGGGAATCCTTGATCGCCGGGTTAATTAAGAGCGCCGAGCTCGTTAGTTATGCGCGGTCTTTAATTAGGGGGGATTAAAAGAGGGGGAGGGGTAATTAATGCCCGTGGTTAATTGAGGGGGGGGAGGGGTTTGGTCCCTGGGTGGGGGTGGGGCGCCCGGATGCCCCGGGCGGGGGGAGGGGAGGGGCATTGGTCCAAGGGGGGGGAGGGGAGGGGCTGAAGGGGGGGAGGGGCGTGGGCGGGGCGCGGGACGGACACGGGACGGACACGGATCAACACGGGATGGACACAAGACGGACACGGGATGGACACGGATCAACATGGGACGGACACGGGACGGACACGGGACGGACATGGATCAATGTGGGACAGACATGGGATGAACACGGGACAGACACGGACCAACACGAGATGGACATGGGATGGACACGGGATGGACACAGACCAACATGGCATGGACACGGGCCAGGCATGGGATGGACACGGATCGATGTGGGACGGTCATGGGATGGACACAGGACGGACATGGGACGGACACGGGATGGACACAGACCAACTTGGGACGGGCACGGGATGGACACGGATCAATGTGGGACGGACACGGCTCGACATGCAACGGGGACAGGATGGACACGGAACAGAGACGGGTCAACGCGGGACAGACACGGGACGGACACGGGACGGACACGGATTATTGACACGGGACGGACACGCCATCGACATGGCACGGACATGGGATTAACCCGTGACCAACACGGGGTGGAGCTGGGCTCCACGGGGGATCGTCACAGGACGGACACGTGACTGACAGGCGAGCAACACATAACTGGCACGGGATTGACATGTGATGGACAAAAGATCAACGGGGATTGGCTTGGAGCCGAGACGGGATTTACATGGGATCAACATGGGATCGACACAGGATTAACACACGTTTGACATGGGATTAAGGCAAAATCACGGCAGTATTAACACAGAGCTGACACGGGAATGACCCTGTGAGCAACACGCAACCAACACGGGACGGACAGGGGACTGAGCCACGACCAATGGGGGCTCAGCAGAGGGTCGGCTCACAAATTAACACGTGACCGACATGGGATTAACATGGGACCGACCCGGGCTTGAGGCCCAGTCAACAGGGAGTTGACACGGGACCGACACGCAACCAACATGGGACTGACACGTCGTTGAGCTGCAACCGTGAGCTAAGCACCACGGGATTGGCGTGTCAGTGACACGGGACCGACACGGGACCGACAGAGGATTAACATGGGGCCCGCGGGGGATTGAGGCACGACAGAGGATTGGCACGCCAATGACACGGGATCGACACGGGATCTTGAGCTGTCGTCACCGGGAATCGACCGGGGATTGACACGGGAATGACATGGGATTGACATGGGATTGACACGGGATATTCAACCATTGTCACTGGGAATCAACCTGGGATTAACACAGGAATGACATGGGATTGACATGGGATCGACATGGGATCGACATGGGATATTGAAGGGTTGTCACTGGGAATCAACTGGGGATTGACACGGGAATGACATGGGATTGACACGGGATCAACATGGGATATTGAACCATTGTCACCGGGAATCAACCAGGGATTGACACGGGAATGACATGGGATTGACATGGGATCGACATGGGATATTGAAGGGTTGTCACTGGCAATCAACCGGGGATTGACATGGGAATGACATGGGACTGACACGGGATCAACACAGGATCGACATGGGATATTAAAGGGTTGTCACTGGCAATCAAATGGGGATTGACACGGGACTGACATGGGATTGACACGGGATATTGAACCATTGTCACTGGGAATCAACGGGGGATTAACACAGGAATGACATGGGATCGACATGGGATCGACACGGGATATTGAAGGGTTGTCACTGGCAATCAACTGGGGATTGACATGGGAATGACATGGGACTGACACAGGATCAACACGGGATATTGAACCACTGTCACCGGGAATCAACCCGGGATTGACACGGGAATGACATGGGACTGACACGGGATCGACATGGGACTGACACAGGATCGACATGGGATATTGAAGGGTTGTCACTGGGAATGAACCGGGGATTGACACGGGAATGACACGGGAATGACACGGGACCGACACGGGACACTGAGCCCTCATCACCGGGGGATCGACACGGGACTGACACGCGAACGACACGAGACCCCCGCCGCCGCCCAACCTGGCGTAGGAAAACCCGACCGAAGACGCCGCCGATGACACGCCACCAGCACGGGACGCCCCTCCCCTCCCCCCGCCCCTCCCCGCCTTCCCGCCTTCCTCTTCCCGTGTCCTAAGCGTGTTCGCCTTCCCGCTGGACCAGCCGAGGGGCCAAAGCCACCAGGAGGGTGCGGAGGTGCCGAGCTCCGGCTTGGGCGGCGGCCAGCACTTCCTCGTGCCCGGGGGGCGGGGCCGGGGGGGGCTGCCCCTCCCCCGCCCGCCCCTCCCCCCGCTTCTCCTCTTCCTCCTCCTCCTCCTCCTCCTCCTCCACCGCCACGTTGGTGATCAGCGACAGCCCCAGCACACGCAACCCGCAGTGCCGCGCCGCCACCGCCTCCATCACCGTGCTCATGCCTGTGAAACAAGGCGGGGGGAGACGGACACGCTAAGGACACGCTAAGGGCACGGGGGGAGGCGGGGGGTGAGGGGAAGGGCGGGGCGTCGGGGGTGGGGTTTTGGGGGGGTTGGGGGGTGGGGGGAGAGGATTGTGAGGGGTTGGCGTGGTGGTGTTGGCGTGTGGTTAGCATGTTGTCAGCGTGTTGTTGGCATGTTCTGGGAAATTCTTGGGGTTCTGTTAGCGTGCGCTTGGCGTTTTCTCCGTGGGATCTTGGCAGGCTCTTAGCGTGTGCTTGGGACGCTCTCGGCGTGTTCTTAGCGTGTTCTCAGCATGTTCTTAGCGTGTTCACGGCATGTTCTTGGCGTGTTGACGCTCTCATACCCTGTCCTTAGCGCGTCCTTAGCGCGTTCGGCCTTTTGTACCCTGACCTGAGCGTGTCCTTAGCATGTCCAGCCTTTCATGCTCTGTTCTTAGCATGCCCTTAGCGTGTCCTTAGCACGTTTAGCCTCATACTCTGCCCTCAACACGCCTTTAGCCTGTTGGCCCTTTCATATCCTCTCCTTAGCGTGTCTTTAGCGTGTCCTTTACACATTCAGCCTTTCATAGCCTGTTCTTAGCATGTCCTCAGTGTGCCCTTGGTGTGTTCTTAGCATGTTCAGCCTTTCATACCCTGTCCTTGGCATGTTCAACCCGTCATACCCTGTCCTTAGCATGCCCTTAGTGTGTCCAGCCTCTGATACGCTGTTCTTAGTGTGCCCTTAGCATGTCCTTAGCGTGTTTAGCCTCATACCTTGTCCTTAACACACTCTTAGCCCCTTGACCCTCTCATACCCTGTCCTTAGCATGTCCTTAGTGTGCCCTTAGCGTGTCCTTTGCATGTTTAGCCTCATACCTTGTCCTTAACACACTCTTAGCCCCTTGACCTTCTCATACCCTGTCCTTAGCATGTCCTTAGCATGTTTAGCCTCATACCTTGTCCTTAACACGCTTTTAGCCTCTTGGCCCTCTCATACTGTCCTTAGCGTGTCCTTAGCGTGTCCTCAGCGTGTCCAGCCTCTCATACCCTGTCCTTAGCATGTCCTTAGCGTGCCCTTAGCATGTCCTTAGCGTGTTTAGCCTCATACCTTGTCCTTAACATGCTCTTAACCCCTTGGCCCTCTCATACCCTGTCCTTAGCGTGTCCTTAGCGTGCCCTTAGCATGTCCTTAGCGTGTTTAGCCTCATACCTTGTCCTTAACATGCTCTTAACCCCTTGGCCCTCTCATACCCTGTCCTTAGCGTGTCCTCAGCGTGTCCAGCCTCTCATACCCTGTCCTTAGCATGTCCTTAGCATGTCCTTAGCATGTTTAGCCTCATACCTTGTCCTTAACACGCTCTTAGTGCCTTGACCCTCTCATACCCTGTCCTTAGCGTGCCCTTAGCGTGTCCGTCCCCATTTGGAGCCATTTTAGGTCCCTTTGGGGCTGTGGGTGTGTCGGGGAGTGGCGCGGGCGTGTCCGGGGGAGGGGCACGGGTGTGTCCGGGGGAGGGGTCAGGGCGTCGACTCACCGACGGCGTCCCCCCCGATGCGCTGGAGGAAGCGGCACTCGGCCCAGGTCTCGTAGCTGGGCCCCCCCACCCCGCAATAAACGCCGGGGCGTGCCCGCAGCTGGGGCGGGGCCAAGGCGAGGGCCAATCGCCGCAGCCCGGCGTCGTACGCGCCCACCATGAGCGGGAAGCGGGGGCCGAACCTGGCGGGGCGGGGGGAAGAAAAGGAGAAAAAAAAAAAAAAAGAGAAAAAAAGAAAATACGAGAGGTTAGAACCGGGTGTGGGCGTGCCCCCCGCCCCCCACGCCCCGCCCCGCTGACCCACCTCTCGTCGTTAGGGCCGGCCAATGGGCTGCGGCCGGCCAAGCCGGGCAGGTTGATGTGGTCGGTGAGGACGAGGAGGTGGCCGGGGCGGAGGAAGGGCCGGAGGCTGCCGGCGGCGTTGGTCAGCACCACCGTGTGCGCCCCCAGCAGCGCCAGCACCCGCACCGGCAGCGCCACCTGCTCGTTAGTCGTTAATTAGTCGCTCGTTAATCAGCAGCGGGTTATTAGTTGGTTATCGGGGGGGGGGGGTGTTGGGGCGGTCAAGGGTTAGCGGGGTGGTTAATGGGGAGGGGAGGGGGGAGGGGGGAGGGGCTTGGGGGAGGGGAGGGGCTTGGGGGAGGGGTTTAGGGGAGGGGGTGGGGCTTGGGGGGGAGGGGAGCCACATCTATGGGGTGGGACCCACAATCTATGGGGCCGGGACCCACATCTATGGGGCTGGGACCCATCATCTATGGGGCCGGACCCACATCTATGGGGCGGAACCCACACCTATGGGGCTGGGACCCACCCCTATGGGGCAGGTCCCACATCTATGGGGCCGGGACCCACATCTATGGGGCCGGGACCCACATATGTGGGGCTGAGGGACAAATCTATGGGGCCGGGACCCACATCTATGGGGCGGAACCCACACCTATGGGGTGGGACCCACATCTATGGGGCCAGACCCATAATCTATGGGGCCGGACCCACAATCTATGGGGTGGGACCCACAATCTATGGGGCCGGGACCCACATATGTGGGGCTGGGGGACAAATCTATGGGGCGGGACCCACACCTATGGGGCTGGGACCCACACCTATGGGGCAGGTCCCACATCTATGGGGCAGGTCCCACACCTATGGGGCTGGGAGCCACATCTATGGGGCGGGACCCACACTTATGGGGCTGGGACCCACACTTATGGGGCCAGACCCACATCTATGGGGCGGGACCCACACGTATGGGGCTGGACCCACATCTATGGGGCGGGACCCACATCTATGGGAGCCAGGACCCACACCTATGGGGCTGGGAGCCACATCTATGGGGCGGGACCCACACTTATGGGGCAGGTCCCACATCTATGGGGCCAGACCCACACCTATGGGGCCGGGACCCACACTTATGGGGCTGGGACCCACATGTATGGGGCCAGACCCACATCTATGGGGCGGGACCCACATCTATGGGGCAGGACCCACACGTATGGGGCGGGACCCACCTGGGCGGGGCTGTACCCCTCGTAGAGGTGGAAGCGTCCCTGCAGGACGGCGCAGGGGGCGGAGCCCAAGCGCCCCACAACCAGCCGCCCCACATGGCCCTGCACTGGGGGGGGGGGGGGGGCGGGGACGAGAAGAGGGGGGTCAGCCCCATAAGTCACCCCACAGACAACCCGACCCCCCAAGTGCCCTCCCAGCCCCCCAAGTGCCCCCTCAGCCCCCCAAGTCCCCCCGCAGCCCCCCAAGGAGCCCCCAGCCCCCCAAGTGCCCTCCCCAGCCCCCCAAGTGCCCCCTCCAGCCCCCCAAGTCCCCCCTCCAGCCCCCCAAGTGCCCTCCCCAGCCCCCCAAGTGCCCCCTCAGCCCCCCAAGTCCCCCCGCAGCCCCCCAAGGAGCCCCCCCAGCCCCCCAAGGAGCCCCCCCAGCCCCCCAAGTGCCCTCCCCAGCCCCCCAAGTGCCCCCCCGCCCCCCAAGTGCCCCCTCAGCCCCCCAAGTCCCCCCGCAGCCCCCCAAGGAGCCCCCCAGCCCCCCAAGTGCCCCCTCCAGCCCCCCAAGGAGCCCCTCCAGCCCCCCAAGTGCCCTCCCCAGCCCCCCAAGGAGCCCCCCCAGCCCCCCAAGTGCCCCCTCCAGCCCCCCAAGGAGCCCCCTCAGCCCCCCAAGTCCCCCCCCAGCCCCCCAAGTGCCCCCTCCAGCCCCCCAAGTGCCCCCTCAGCCCCCCAAGTGCCCCCTCCAGCCCCCCAAGTGCCCTCCCCAGCCCCCCAAGTCCCCCCGCAGCCCCCCAAGGAGCCCCCCCAGCCCCCCAAGGAGCCCCCCAGCCCCCCAAGTGCCCTCCCCAGCCCCCCAAGTGCCCCCTCAGCCCCCCAAGTCCCCCCGCAGCCCCCCAAGGAGCCCCCCCAGCCCCCCAAGTGCCCTCCCCAGCCCCCCAAGTGCCCCCCCGCCCCCCAAGTGCCCCCTCAGCCCCCCAAGTCCCCCCGCAGCCCCCCAAGGAGCCCCCCAGCCCCCCAAGTGCCCCCTCCAGCCCCCCAAGGAGCCCCCCCAGCCCCCCAAGTGCCCTCCTTAGCCCCCCAAGTGCCCCCTCCAGCCCCCCAAGGAGCCCCCCCAGCCCCCCAAGTGCCCTCCCCAGCCCCCCAAGTGCCCCCTCCAGCCCCCCAAGGAGCCCCCCCAGCCCCCCAAGTGCCCTCCTTAGCCCCCCAACTGCCCCCTCCAGCCCCCCAACTGCCCCCCGGAACCCCCCCAGCCCCCCAAGCGGCGCCGTGGGGCTGACCGGTGCTGCGGGGGAAGTGGGGGATGTCGGCGTAGTCGAAGCTCTGGGCGTCCTCCAGGTCCTGGGCCAGGGCCCCCAACCCCGACCCACAGACCAGGGCCACCCGCGGCGGGGTGGGCACCCGCTCCCGCAGCCACGCCGCCGCCTCCGCGCACTCCTCGTAGCTGGGGGGAAAGGGGGCCAGAGGGGCGCCCGCGTCACCCCACGGCACCCGGGACCCACAGGGTGACCCTCGGGGTCAACCGGGACCCAGAGGGGCACCCAGGACCCATAGGGTGACGTCCAACGTCAACCAAGACCCACAGGGTGACCCTCAGGGTCAACCGGGACCCATAGGGTGACCCCCAATGTCAACCAGGACCCATAGGGTGACCCTCGGGGTCAACCGGGACCCACAGGGGCACCCTCGGGGTCAACCGGGACCCACAGGGGCACCCAGGACCCATAGGGTGACGTCCAACGTCAACCAAGACCCACAGGGTGACCCTCAGGGTCAACCGGGACCCATAGGGTGACCCCCAATGTCAACCAGGACCCACAGGGTGACCCTCGGGGTCAACCGGGACCCATAGGGTGACCCTCAATGTCAACCAGGACCCACAGGGTGACCCTCGGGGTCAACCGGGACCCATAGGGTGACATCTAACGTCAACCAAGACCCATAGGGTGACCCTCGGGGTCAACCGGGACCCACAGGGGCACCCTCGGGGTCAACCGGGACCCACAGGGGCACCCAGGACCCATAGGGTGACGTCCAACGTCAACCAAGACCCACAGGGTGACCCTCAGGGTCAACCGGGACCCATAGGGTGACCCCCAATGTCAACCAGGACCCACAGGGTGACCCCCAATGTCAACCAGGACCCATAGGGTGACCCTCGGGGTCAACCGGGACCCACAGGGGCACCCAGGACCCATAGGGTGACGTCCAACGTCAACCAGGACCCATAGGGTGACCCTCAGGGTCAACCAGGACCCAGAGGGGCACCCAGGACCCATAGGGTGACGTCCAACGTCAACCAAGACCCATAGGGTGACCCTCAGGGTCAACCGGGACCCACAGGGGCACCCAGGACCCATAGGGTGACATCTAACGTCAACCAAGACCCATAGGGTGACCCTCGGGGTCAACCGGGACCCACAGGGGCACCCTCGGGGTCAACCGGGACCCACAGGGGCACCCAGGACCCATAGGGTGACGTCCAATGTCAACCAAGACCCATAGGGTGACCCTCAGGGTCAACCAGGACCCACAGGGGCACCCAGGACCCATAGGGTGACGTCCAACGTCAACCAAGACCCACAGGGTGACCCTCAGGGTCAACCGGGACCCATAGGGTGACCCCCAATGTCAACCAGGACCCACAGGGTGACCCCCAATGTCAACCAGGACCCATAGGGTGACCCTCGGGGTCAACCGGGACCCACAGGGGCACCCAGGACCCATAGGGTGACGTCCAACGTCAACCAGGACCCATAGGGTGACCCTCAGGGTCAACCAGGACCCAGAGGGGCACCCAGGACCCATAGGGTGACGTCCAACGTCAACCAAGACCCATAGGGTGACCCTCAGGGTCAACCGGGACCCACAGGGGCACCCAGGACCCATAGGGTGACATCTAACGTCAACCAAGACCCATAGGGTGACCCTCAGGGTCAACCGGGACCCACAGGGTGACCCCCAATGTCAACCAGGACCCACAGGGTGACCCCCAATGTCAACCAGGACCCACAGGGTGACCCTCGGGGTCAACCGGGACCCACAGGGGCACCCTCGGGGTCAACCGGGACCCACAGGGGCACCCAGGACCCATAGGGTGACGTCCAACGTCAACCAAGACCCACAGGGTGACCCTCAGGGTCAACCGGGACCCATAGGGTGACCCCCAATGTCAACCAGGACCCACAGGGTGACCCCCAATGTCAACCAGGACCCATAGGGTGACATCTAACGTCAACCAAGACCCATAGGGTGACCCTCGGGGTCAACCGGGACCCACAGGGGCACCCTCGGGGTCAACCGGGACCCACAGGGGCACCCAGGACCCATAGGGTGACGTCCAATGTCAACCAAGACCCATAGGGTGACCCTCAGGGTCAACCAGGACCCACAGGGGCACCCAGGACCCATAGGGTGACGTCCAACGTCAACCAAGACCCACAGGGTGACCCTCAGGGTCAACCGGGACCCATAGGGTGACCCCCAATGTCAACCAGGACCCACAGGGTGACCCCCAATGTCAACCAGGACCCATAGGGTGACCCTCGGGGTCAACCGGGACCCACAGGGGCACCCTCGGGGTCAACCGGGACCCACAGGGGCACCCAGGACCCATAGGGTGACGTCCAACGTCAACCAAGACCCACAGGGTGACCCTCAGGGTCAACCGGGACCCACAGGGTGACCCCCAATGTCAACCAGGACCCACAGGGTGACCCCCAATGTCAACCAGGACCCACAGGGTGACCCTCGGGGTCAACCGGGACCCACAGGGGCACCCTCGGGGTCAACCGGGACCCACAGGGGCACCCAGGACCCATAGGGTGACGTCCAACGTCAACCAAGACCCACAGGGTGACCCTCAGGGTCAACCGGGACCCATAGGGTGACCCCCAATGTCAACCAGGACCCACAGGGTGACCCCCAATGTCAACCAGGACCCATAGGGTGACATCTAACGTCAACCAAGACCCATAGGGTGACCCTCGGGGTCAACCGGGACCCACAGGGGCACCCTCGGGGTCAACCGGGACCCACAGGGGCACCCAGGACCCATAGGGTGACGTCCAATGTCAACCAAGACCCATAGGGTGACCCTCAGGGTCAACCAGGACCCACAGGGGCACCCAGGACCCATAGGGTGACGTCCAACGTCAACCAAGACCCACAGGGTGACCCTCAGGGTCAACCGGGACCCATAGGGTGACCCCCAATGTCAACCAGGACCCACAGGGTGACCCCCAATGTCAACCAGGACCCATAGGGTGACCCTCGGGGTCAACCGGGACCCACAGGGGCACCCAGGACCCATAGGGTGACGTCCAACGTCAACCAGGACCCATAGGGTGACCCTCAGGGTCAACCAGGACCCAGAGGGGCACCCAGGACCCATAGGGTGACGTCCAACGTCAACCAAGACCCATAGGGTGACCCTCAGGGTCAACCGGGACCCACAGGGGCACCCAGGACCCATAGGGTGACATCTAACGTCAACCAAGACCCATAGGGTGACCCTCGGGGTCAACCGGGACCCACAGGGGCACCCTCGGGGTCAAACCGGGACCCACAGGGGCACCCAGGACCCATAGGGTGACGTCCAACGTCAACCAAGACCCACAGGGTGACCCTCAGGGTCAACCGGGACCCATAGGGTGACCCCCAATGTCAACCAGGACCCACAGGGTGACCCCCAATGTCAACCAGGACCCATAGGGTGACCCTCGGGGTCAACCGGGACCCACAGGGGCACCCAGGACCCATAGGGTGACGTCCAACGTCAACCAGGACCCATAGGGTGACCCTCAGGGTCAACCAGGACCCAGAGGGGCACCCAGGACCCATAGGGTGACGTCCAACATCAACCAAGACCCACAGGGTGACCCTCGGGGTCAACCGGGACCCATAGGGTGACCCCCAACGTCAACCAGGACCCATAGGGTGACCCCCAATGTCAACCAGGACCCACAGGGTGACCCCCAATGTCAACCAGGACCCATAGGGTGACCCTCGGGGTCAACCGGGACCCACAGGGGCACCCAGGACCCATAGGGTGACGTCCAACGT
This sequence comes from Haliaeetus albicilla, assembly GCF_947461875.1. Classification (NCBI taxonomy): domain Eukaryota; kingdom Metazoa; phylum Chordata; class Aves; order Accipitriformes; family Accipitridae; genus Haliaeetus; species Haliaeetus albicilla. The sequence continues at coordinate 5,323,899 of NC_091511.1, forward strand.
CAACCAGGACCCATAGGGTGACCCTCAGGGTCAACCAGGACCCAGAGGGGCACCCAGGACCCATAGGGTGACGTCCAACATCAACCAAGACCCACAGGGTGACCCTCGGGGTCAACCGGGACCCATAGGGTGACCCCCAACGTCAACCAGGACCCATAGGGTGACATCTGATGTCAACCAGGACCCATAGGGTGATCCCCAACGTCAACCGGGACCCATAGGGGCACCCAGGACCCATAGGGTGACGTCCAACATCAACCAAGACCCATAGAGTGACTCTCGGGGTCAACCGGGACCCATAGGGTGACCCCCAATGTCAACCGGGACCCATAGGGTGACCCCCAGCATCAACCGGGACCCACAGGGTGACCCCCAGCATCAACCGGGACCCATAGAGTGACCCATGGGGCACCCAGAACCCACAGGGTGACCCTCGGGGTCAACCGGGATCCATAGGGTGACCCCCAACGTCAACCGGGACCCAGAGGGGCACCCAGGACCCATAGGGTGACGTCCAATGTCAACCAAGACCCTCAGGGTAACCCTCGGGGTCAACCGGGATCCATAGGGTGACCCATGGGGCACCCGGGACCCATAGGGTGACCCCCAATGTCAACCGGGACCCATAGAGTAATGTCCAGTGTCAACCAGGACCCAGAGGGGCACCCAGGACCCATAGGGTGACGTCCGGCGTCAACCGGGACCCATAGGGTGATGTCCAACATCAACCAAGACCCACAGGGTGACCCTCGGGGTCAACGGGGACCCATAGGGTGACCCCCAATGTCAACCAGGACCCATAGGGTGACCCCCAACGTCAACCGGGACCCTCAGGGTGACCCATGGGGGCACCCAAGACCCATAGCTTGACGTCCAACATCACCCAGGACCCATAGCGTGACCCTCAGGGTCAACCGGGACCCATAGGGTGACGTCTGATGTCAACCAGGACCCATAGGGTGATCCCCAACGTCAACTGGGACCCATAGGGGCACCCAGGACCCATAGGGTGACGTCCAACGTCAACCAAGACCCATAGGGTGACCCTCGGGGTCAACTGGGACCCATAGGGTGACCCATGGGGCACCCAGGACCCATAGGGTGACCCCCAGCATCAACCGGGACCCACAGGGTGACCCACAGGGTCAACCAGGACCCATAGAGTGACCCATGGGGCACCCAGGACCCATAGGGTGACCCCCAATGTCAACCGGGACCCATAGGGTGACGTCCAACATCAACCAAGACCCACAGGGTGACCCACAGGGTCAACCAGGACCCATAGAGTGACCCATGGGGCACCCAAGACCCATAGGGTGACGTCCAACATCACCCGGGACCCATAGCGTGACCCTCAGGGTCAACCGGGACCCACAGGGTGCTCCATGGGGGCACCCAGGACCCACGGAGTGACCCCCAACATCAACCGAGACCCATAGAACGACCCACGGGGGCACCCAAACCCCACGGCGGGACCCATAGCAGCACCCGAGCCCCATACGATGACCCACGGAGAGACCCCCGCCCCATAACCTGACCCACGGCGGCACCCGAGCCCCATAGGGAGACTCCAGACCCACGGCGGGACCCAACGGCAGCTCCCGTGACCCATAGCGTGACCCACGGCGGCATTTGGACGCCCGCCCGCGTCTCGCCGCGGGGGCCGGGAGCCAAATGGACTTGGGACGGGGGAGGGGCGGCCCCGCCCCTCACTTGGGGGGGGGGTCACAGGGGAGGGGGAGGGGCAGGGCTTCCGCGGGACCCACAGATGGGGGGTGGGACCCACATATGTGGGGCTGGGAGGGCCCAGGCACGCGGGAGAGGACCCATATATATGGGGTGGGACCCAGATCTGTGGGGCAGGACCCCTATATAGGGCCAGGACCCACATAGAGGGGGCAGGGGGGACCCCAGGCATCCGAAAGAGACCCACATATGTGGGGCAGGACCCACATATAGGACTAGGAGCCATGTATGTGGGGCAGGGAGGACCCAGGCGTCCAGGAAGGGACCCATAGATGTGGGGCAGGACCCCTATATAGGGCCAGGACCCACATAGAGAGGGCAGGACCCCCATGTGTGGGGCAGGGAGGGCCCAGGGACCCCTCTATGTGGGGCAGGACCTATATCTGTGGGGCAGGAAGGACCCAGGCATCCAGAAAAGACCCACATCTGTGGGGCAGGACCCATATAGAGGGGGCCAGGCCCCACATCTGTGGGGCAGGACCCACATAGGGGGGGCTGGACCCACATCTGTGGGTCAGGGAGGCCCCAGGGACCCCCAAATGTGGGGCAGGCCCTATATCTGTGGGGCAGGACCCCTATAGAGTGCCCAGGCCCCAAATCTATGGGGCAGGACCCCCATGTGTGGGGCAGGGAGGGCCCAGGGACCCCTCTATGTGGGGCAGGACCTATATCTGTGGGGCAGGAAGGCCCCAGGCATCCAGAAAAGACCCACATCTGTGGGGCAGGACCCATATAGAGGGGGCCAGGCCCCACATCTATGGGGCAGGACCCCCATCTGTGGGGCTGGAAGGCCCCAGGGACCCCCAAATGTGGGGCAGGCCCTATATCTGTGGGGCAGGACCCCCATAGGGGGGGCTGGACCCACATCTGTGGGGCTGGAAGGCCCCAGGGACCCCCAAATGTGGGGCAGGCCCTATATCTGTGGGGCAGGACCCATATAGAGTGCCCAGGCCCCAAATCTATGGGGCAGGACCCACATAGGGGGGGCTGGACCCACATCTGTGGGGCTGGAAGGCCCCAGGGACCCCCAAATGTGGGGCAGGCCCTATATCTGTGGGGCAGGAGCCCTATAGAGGGGGTAGGACCCACATCTGTGGGTCAGGGAGGCCCCAGGGACCCCCAAATGTGGGGCAGGCCCTATATCTGTGGGGCAGGACCCATATAGAGGGGGCTGGGAGGCCCCAGGGACCCCCAAATGTGGGGCAGGCCCTATATCTGTGGGGCAGGACCCCCATGGGGGGGCTGGACCCCCATCTGTGGGGCTGGGAGGGCCCAGGGACCCCCAAATGTGGGGCAGGCCCTATATCTGTGGGGCAGGACCCATATAGAGGGGGCTGGGAGGCCCCAGGGACCCCCAAATGTGGGGCAGGCCCTATATCTGTGGGGCAGGACCCCCATGGGGGGGCTGGACCCCCATCTGTGGGGCTGGGAGGGCCCAGGGACCCCCAAATGTGGGGCAGGCCCTATATCTGTGGGGCAGGACCCATATAGAGGGGGCTGGGAGGCCCCAGGGACCCCCAAATGTGGGGCAGGCCCTATATCTGTGGGGCAGGAGCCCTATAGAGGGGGTAGGACCCCCATCTGTGGGTCAGGGAGGCCCCAGGGACCCCCAAATGTGGGGCAGGCCCTCTATCTGTGGGGCAGGACCCATATAGAGGGGGCTGGGAGGCCCCAGGGACCCCCAAATGTGGGGCAGGCCCTATATCTGTGGGGCAGGACCCCCATGGGGGGGCTGGACCCCCATCTGTGGGGCTGGGAGGGCCCAGGGACCCCCAAATGTGGGGCAGGCCCTATATCTGTGGGGCAGGAGCCCTATAGAGGGGGTAGGACCCACATCTGTGGGTCAGGGAGGCCCCAGGGACCCCCAAATGTGGGGCAGGCCCCCCCTAGAGTGCCCAGGCCCCACATCTATGGGGCAGGACCCACATCCGTGGGGCAGAACCCCCCCCCCGGCCCCACATCTGTGGGGCAGGAAGCCCCCACCCGGATACACCCCGCCCCCCCCTTCCTCCTCCTCTGATTGGCCGCCCGGGGGAGGTGTGAACCCCCCCGCTGCCCTCCCATTGGCTGAGATCAAAAAAAAAAAAAAAAAAAAAAAAAATAAAGGGGGGGGTGAAGCCCACCCCCCGGCTCGCGCCGCCGCGCATGCGCCCCGCCCACCTGCCCGCCATGGCGCCGCCGGCCTCTGCCGCCGCCCCGCCCCGCCCCGCCGCTGATATAGGGGCGTCCCGCCCCGCCCCGCCCCCTCACGCCGCCCTTTCGGCCAATCAGCGTCCGAGGAGAAGCTGGGCCCCGAGGGGAGGGGCGGGGGGGGGAGGAAGGAAGAGGCGGGTCGCCATGGCAACGGGGCGGTGTCACGTGAGGCGGGAGGGCCAATGGGAACGCGCGGCGGGGCGGCCGGCAACGGCGCTGGAGGGGAAGGGAGGGGGTGGGGGGGGTCACGTGGGGAGGGAGGGCCAATGGGAGAGCGCGGTGCGGGAAAGGAGGGTTGCCGGGCAACGGCGCTGGAGGGGAGGGAGGGGAGGGAGCGGCCACGTGAGGGGGGAGAGCCAATGGCAGAGCGCGGCGCGGGAAAGGAGGGTTGCCCGGCAACGGCGCCGAGGGGAGGGAGGGGAGGGAGCGGTCACGTGAGGCGGGAGGGCCAATGGGAGCGCGCGGCGGGGCGACGGCGCCGAGGGGGGGGAAGGGAGGGGGTCACGTGACGCGGGGGGTGGGCGGGGCCGAGGGGCGGCCGAGGGGCGGGGCCGCGGGGTGTCATGGCGGACGGGGAGCGATCGCCGCTGCTGCCGGCCGAGGCGGGGCCGGGCCCGGGCCCGGGGGGAGGAGGGGGGGGGGGGACGGCGGCGGGGGGTGAGTGGGGCGGGGCTTGGGGGAGGGGCGGGGTGGGGGCTGGGGGCGGGGCTTGGGGGAAAGGGGCGGGGTTGGGCGGGGCTTGAGGGGAGGGGCGCGGTTATAAGGGGCGGGGCTTGAGGGGAGGGGCGGGGCTTGAGGGGGTACTAAGGGGGCGGGGCTTGAGGGGAGGGGCGGGGTTCTGAAGGGGCGGGGTTGTGGGGTGGGGCTTGAGGGGGTGGGAGGGGCGATGAGTGGAGGGGAGGGGCTTGGGGGGTGGGGCTGAGGGTGGGAGGGGCTAGAGGGGTGGGGGGGGTGGGGTGGGGCTTGGGGGGGTGGGTGGGGTTTGAGGGGGTGGGGCCGGAGGGGAGAGGTGGGACAGGGCGAAGTGGGCGGGGCTTGAGGCAACAGGGGGCGGGGCAGAAAGAGGGGAGGAGGGGTCGAAGGGGCGGGGCTGGGAGGGGGCGGGGCTGGAAGGGGCATGGTGGGGAGGGGGTGTGGCTGCGAGGAAGGGGCGAGGCCTCGGCCCCGCCCACCCACCCCCTCCCCTCTGCCGGTTGGCAGGCGCCGCGGGGGCGGCCCCTCCGGCGGTGTTGCCGGGGGAAGCCCCGCCCCCTTACTCCCCATTGGGCAGCCCGGAAGGAGGGGCGGGGCCGGCGGTCACCTGCCGCGTCTGCCAGCGGCCAATCAGCGTCGAGGGGAAAACCCACCAGCACGTGGTGAAGTGCGGGGGCTGCGGGGAGGCCACGGTGAGGGGCGGGGCTTGCGGGGAGGGGCGTGGCCTCGAGGGGGCGTGGCCTCGAGGGGGCGTGGCCCCGCGGGGTGGGGTCCGACAGGGCGGGGTCTGACGGGGCGGGGTCTGAAGGGGGGCGGAGCTAGGAGGCCTAAGAGGGGAGGGGGTGAAGGGGCGGGGCCAAGAGTGGGAGGGACTGAAAGGGGCGGGGTTGGGAGCGGGTGGGCGGGGCTTGAGGGGTGGGCGTGGCCTGAGGCTCCGCCCCCCTCCTACCGCCAGCCAATCCGCACGGCCCCCGGGGGGAAGAAGTACGTGCGCTGCCCCTGCAACTGCCTCCTGGTCTGCAAGGCCTCGTCCCAGCGCATCGCCTGTCCTCGGCCTTACTGGTCAGACTGGGAGGCGCTGGGACGGACTGGGAGGGCGCTGGGACGGACTGGGAGGGAGTTGCGGGGCTCTGGGATAGACTGGGAGGGACTGGGAGGGCACTGGGACGGACTGGGAGAGCACTGGGACGGACTGGGAGAGCACTGGGACGGACTGGGAGGGACTAGGATAGACTGGGAGAGTACTGGGACGGACTGGGAGACTACTGGGGCAGACTGGGAGGGACTAGGATAGACGGGGAGGGAGTTATGGGGCTCTGGGATAGACTGGGACAGACTGGGAGGGTGCTGGGACGGACTGGGAGGGATTGGGATAGACTGGGAGGGAGTTGCGGGGCTCTGGGGTAGACTGGGAGGGCACTGGGACGGACTGGGAGAGCACTGGGACGGACTGGGAGGGACTAGGATAGACTGGGAGGGAGTTATGGGGCTCTGGGATAGACTGGGACGGACTGGGAGGGCGCTGGGACGGACTGGGAGGGATTGGGATAGACTGGGAGGGAGTTGCAGGGCTCTGGGGTAGACTGGGACGGACTGGGAGGGCGCTGGGACGGACTGGGAGGGATTGGGATAGACTGGGAGGGAGTTGCGGGGCTCTGGGGTAGACTGGGACAGACTGGGAGGGCACTGGGACGGACTGGGAGTGCGCTGGGATGGACTGGGAGGGATTGGGATAGACTGGGAGGGAGTTGCGGGGCTCTGGGATAGACTGGGAGGGACTGGGAGGGCACTGGGACAGACTGGGAGAGCACTGGGATGGACTGGGAGGGCGCTGGGACGGACTGGGAGGGACTACGATATACTGGGAGAGTACTGGGACAGACTGGGAGGGACTAGGATAGACTGGGAGGGAGTTATGGGGCTCTGGGATCGACTGGGACAGACTGGGAGGGCGCTGGGACGGACTGGGAGGGATTGGGATAGACTGGGAGGGAGTTGCGGGGCTCTGGGGTAGACTGGGAGGGACTGGGAGGGTACTGGGATGGACTGGGAGGGACTAGGATAGACTGGGAGAGTACTGGGATGGACTGGGAGGGACTAGGATAGACTGGGAGAGTACTGGGACGGACTGGGAGGGACTAGGATAGACTGGGAGGGAGTTATGGGGCTCTGGGATAGAAGGGGAGGGCACTGGGACAGACTGGAAGGGACTGGGATAGACTGGGAGGGAGTTATGGGGCTCTGGGATAGACTGGGAGGGACTGGGAGGGCACTGGGACAGACTGGGAGAGCACTGGGACGGACTGGGAGGGCGCTGGGACGGACTGGGAGGGACTAGGATGGACTGGGAGAGTATTGGGACAGACTGGGAGGGACTAGGATAGACTGGGAGGGACTAGGATAGACTGGGAGGGAGTTGCGGGGCTCTGGGGTAGACTGGGAGGGACTGGGAGGTTGCTGGGACAGACTGGGAGGGCACTGGGACAGACTGGAAGGGACTAGGACAGACTGGGAGAGTACTGGGACAGACTGGGAGGGACTAGGATAGACTGGGAGAGTACTGGGACAGACTGGGAGGGACTAGGATAGACTGGGAGGGAGTTGCGGGGCTCTGGGGTAGACTGGGTTGGACTGGGAGGGCACTGGGACAGACTGGGAGGGCACTGGGACAGACTGGAAGGGCGCTGGGACAGAGTGGGAGAGATAAGGATAGACTGGGAGAGTACTGGGACAGACTGGGAGGGACTAGGATAGACTGGGAGGGAGTTACGGGGCACTGGGAGGGCACTGGGACAGACTGGGATAGACTAGGATAGACTGGGAGGGAGTTACGGGGCACTGGGAGGGCGCTGGGACGGACTGGGAGGGCGCTGGGACAGACTGGGAGGGACTGGGATAGACTGGGAGAGAGTTATGGGGCTCTGGGATAGACTGGGATGGACTGGGAGGGCACTGGGAGGGACTAGGATAGACTGGGAGGGAGTTATGGGGCTCTGGGATAGACTGGGACAGACTGGGAGGGCGCTGGGACGGACTGGGAGGGCGCTGGGACAGACTGGGAGGGACTGGGATAGACTGGGAGGGAGTTACGGGGCTCTGAGATAGACTGGGAGGGAGTTATGGGGCACTGGGACAGACTGGGAGGGCACTGGGACAGACTGGGAGGCAGTTGTGGGGTACTGGTTTAGACTGGGAGGGACTAGGGAATATTGGGAGGGCGCTGGGGGATACTGGGAGGGAGTTGTGGGGCACTGGGACAGACTGGGAGGGAGTTGTGGGGTGCTGGGGGATACTGGGAGGGAGTTGTGGGGCACTGGGATAGACTGGGAGGGCACTGGGACAGACTGGGAGGGAGTTGTGGGGTGCTGGGGGATACTGGGAGGGCCCCGGAAAGGACTGGGATATACTGGGTGGGACTGGGGGGGTTTGGGTGCACTGGGATGCACTGGGAGGGCACTGGGGGATCCTAGGAGAGACTGGGATGTACTGGGAGGGGGACTTGGGTCACTGGTATACAGCGGGGGTGGGTTCCGGGGTACTGGGATATACTGGGAGCACTGGGGGGGGTCACTGGGCCATACTGGGAAGTACTGGGAGCTTACTGGGCCATACTGGGAGCAGTCAATGGGGGGAGGAGGAGGGGCCCAGCGCCCCGAATCCCCTCCCTCACTGGGGGGGGGGAGGCACCCTGGCACCCCCCCCTTTCCCAGTATAACCCAGTTCCCTCCCAGTATAACCCAGTTCCCTCCCAGTATAACCCAGTTCTCTCCCAGTAAGCGCATCATCAACCTGGGCCCCGTCCAGGCGGGGGCCCCCAGCCCCGACCCCCCCCCCGGGGGCGTCCGTGTGGCCTGTGGGCACTGCGGGGGGCCCTTCCTGGTAAGCCCCGCCCCCTAGGTGTGGGTCCCGCCCCCTAAGTGTGGGTCCCGCCCCCTAGGTGTGGGTCCCGCCCCCTAAGTGTGGGTCCCTGCCCCATAGATGTGGGTCCCGCCCCCTAGGTGTGGGTCCCGCCCCATAGATATGGGTCCCGCCCCCTAAGTGTGGGTCCCACCCCCTAGGTGTGGGTCCCGCCCCCTAAGTGTGGGTCCCGCCCCATAGATGTGGGTCCCGCCCCCTAGGTGTGGGTCCCGCCCCATAGATGTGGGTCCCACCCCCAAGTGTGGGTCCCGCCCCCTAAGTGTGGGTCCCGCCCCATAGATGTGGGTCCCGCCCCCTAAGTGTGGGTCCCGCCCCCTAAGTGTGGGTCCCCGCCCCATAGATGTGGGTCCCGCCCCCTAGGTGTGGGTCCCGCCCCATAGATGTGGGTCCCGCCCCCAAGTGTGGGTCCCGCCCCATAGATGTGGGTCCCGCCCCCAAGTGTGGGTCCCGCCCCATAGATGTGGGTCCCGCCCCCTAAGTGTGGGTCCCGCCCCCTATATGTGGGTCCCGCCCCCTAAGTGTGGGTCCTGCCCCATAGATGTGGGTCCCGCCCCCATAGATATGGGTCCCGCCCCCTATATGTGGGTCCCTGCCCCCTATATATGAGTCCCCACCCCCTAGATGAAATCTCCACCCCCTAAGTGTGGGTCCCACCCCATAGATGTGGGTCCCCGCCCCCTATATATGAATCTCCACCCCCTAAACGAAATCTCCGCCCCCTAAGTGTGGGTCCCCGCCCCCATAGGTGGGTCCCCGCCCCCTATATATGAGTCCCCACCCCCTAGATGAAATCTCCGCCCCCTAAGTGTGGGTTCCCGCCCCATAAATGTGGGTCCTGCCCCATAGATGTGGGTCCCGCCTCCTAAGTGTGGGTCCCGCCCCCTATATGTGGGTCCCGCCCCCTAAGTGTGGGTCTCTGCCCCATAGATGTGGGTCCCCGCCCCCTATATATGAGTCCCCACCCCCTAGATGAAATCTCCGCCCCCTAAGTGTGGGTCCCCGCCCCCTAGATGTTGGTCCCGCCCCCATACATGTGTCCCCGCCCCCATATGTGGGTCCCGCCCCCTAAGTGTGGGTCCCGCCCCTCTAACCCCGCCCCTTTCCCCGCAGTGGGCGGAGTTTACCGACCGCACCCTGGCCCGCTGCCCCCACTGCCGCAAGGTGTAAGTTCTTGGGGGTTGGGGTGGGGCGGGGTGGTGGGCGGAGCGGTGGGAGGGGCCTGAGTGACTCCGCCCCCGCCTCCGCCCTCCAGGTCCGCCATTGGCCGCCGGTTCCCGCGGCGACGCTGCCTCTGCTGCCTCCTGCTGGCGCTGCTGATGGCCGGGGCGGCGGCCGGGCTGGCGGTGAGGGGGCGGGGCTTCCGGGGGTGGGCGGGGCTTCGGGCGGGCGGGGCGTCGAGGGGGTGGGGCTTAAGGGAGGGGGTGGGGCTTGGGGGGACAGCCAAAGGGGTGGGGATGGAGGGGAGGGCGGGGTTTCGAGGGGTGGGGCTTAGATGGGTGGAGTCCTGAGGGGTGGGGCTTGGAGGGGTGGGGCTTGGAGGGGTGGGGCTCGCAGGGGCGGGGCTTCAAGGGGCGGGGCTTCGGGGCAGCAGGCGTCTGGTGGAGAGGGTGGAAACGCGAAAGGGGGTGGGGAGGGGAGGGGTGTGTGGCTTGTGGGGCGTGGCCTATGGGGAGGGGCTTATGGGGGCGTGGCATCAAGGGGCGGGGCTTGGGGAACCCAGGCATCGGGGAATGGTCCCCCTCCCCCCCCCCCCCCGGGAAGGCGCCCGTTGGTCAGGAGCAGGGGTGGGGCGGGGGGGTGTGGCTTGTGCCCCTCCCCCTGACTCCGCCCCTCCCCTCCCCCCCCCAGGTGGGCACGTGGGGCCCCGCCCGCCGGTTCCGCTCCCTCCACGCCGGTTGGGCCCTGCTGGGGGCGGGGGCGGGGGCGTGTCTGCTGCGGGCGGCCTATTGGGGCTGCGTCCGCGTCAGCCAGCCCCTCCCCCCCCGCGCCTGACCCCGCCCCCTGCGCCCCCTCCCCCCCTCCCCCGAATGGGAGAGGAGACCCCCAACCCTGCCACGCCCCGGCCACGCCCCGCCCCGCCCCACCCACCGGCCTGGGGTTGGCTGGGAGGTGGCGGTGTCACCCGACGCGGCTGGGACACGCCTGGGTCACGGGACACGCCTGGGACACGCCTGTGTCATGTGACACGCCTGGGACACGCCTGCGCCATGCGACACGCCTGGAATGTGCTTGCATCACATGACACGCTTGGGACACGCCTGCATCGTGGGACACGTCTGGGACATGCCTGCGTCACGTGACACGCCTGGGACACGCCTGTGTCATGCGACACACCTGCGGCAGCTCAGCGTCATGGCACGCCCGCGTCACGTGACACGCCTGAGACACGCCTGCGTCATGTGACACGCTTGGGACACACTTGCATTGTGGGATACGCCTGGGATGTGCTTGAGTCACGTGACACGCCTGGGATGGCTCAGCATCGTGGGACACGCCTGGATCACATGACGTGCCTGAGACACGCTTGTGTCATGTGACATGCTTGCATCATGCCTGTGTCACGTGACATGCCTGGGATGTGCTTGCATCATGGGACATGCCCAGGACACACCTCTGTCATGGGACACGCTTCGGTCATGTGACACACCTGGGACGCACCTGTGTCACGTGACCCACCTGGGACACGCTTGTGTCACATGACCTGCCCGGGACAGCTCAGTGCCACCTGCGTCACGTGACAGGCCTGAGACACGCTCGCATCACGGGACACGCCTGGGACACGCCTGCGTCACGTGAAACGCGTCGGAGATGCCTGGGACACGCCCGCGTCATGTGACGTGTGTGGGAGGTGCCCGGGTCATGTGACACTCCTGTGCCACGCCTGCATGACATCGTGTGCTTTGGACACGCCTCGAACATGCTTGCGTCATGTGATCCCCCTGATACCCCCTCTGGTGGGGTGTGTCACGTGACCCAGGACAGGCGTGCGTAGTATGTGACGTCATCATTTCCGGGGCGTGGCATCGTCACGTGACACGTGTCAGGCTTGCCCCGGGTCACGTGACGCGCCCGGGACGTGCTTGGATCACGTGACGTCACTTGGGGCGCGCCTGCGACATCGTCGCACACGCCCGTGACATCACCGGGCCCCTGCGACATCACTGGGCACGCCCCCCCCGACACGCCTGTGACACGCGTGGAGCGGCCATCTTGGATCTCTGCGGTGCGGCGGCCATCTTGGATCAGGCCTTCACCGCGGCGGCCATCTTGGATCGAGCCCTCGGCGCGGCGGCCATCTTGGATCGACTCCTCCGGCCCCTCGGCCATCTTGGTCGCCTCCCCCGCCCTCCCCCTTTCCCAGCATGCACCTGGCCCCGCCCTCATGCCAACAGGGCCCCCCTCCCCCTCCCTTCCTTCCCAGCATGCACCGGGCTCCCGGACTGATGAGGGGGGTGGAAACGGAGCGTTTCCCATGATGCCCTGGGCTCGCCCGCCCCGCCCTCTCCCACGGCTCCACCCCCGCTGTACATAAGCCCCGCCCCCCCTTGTATATATCTATTTAATTAACGCCTCCTCCCCCGAATTTGGGGGGGGCGGGGTCATGACTGTAAATAAAGCCCCGCCCAGGCACCTGGGTCCCGCCCCGCCCCGCCCCCTCAACAGCACGTGATTGAACGAAGAGTTTTTATTGGCTCCCCGCGGCGGGGGATAAAAATAGACGCGGGGGAGGGGCTGGGGGTGTCTATAGGGGAGGGGTGGGGCTGGGGGCGGGGTCTCTACGGGCCCTGTGGCCCCTCCCACAACCCTATGGGGTGATGTATGGGGGGGGCGGGGCCATGGCGGCGACGGCGGTTCCCTATAGGTCGAGCTTCGGGGCGCGTAGGACGGCGGCGGATGACATCACATAGGGCCGCCCTATGGCCGTCGAGGGGAGGGGCTTCCGGGGGCGGGATCTTGGTGAGGGGGCGGTGACCTGACGGGAAGCCGACCTATGGGGCTGGAGGGTCAATGTGAGGTGGGTGGGGCCGCCGTGATGTCGTACGGACCACGATGACGTCATCCAGGTCGGTTTTAGGGGCATTTCGGGTGGAATCGTGGCCGAGTAGAGGTGGATGACGTCAGCGTGACCCGATACGCTCCGCGATGACATCATCGAAACCCTAGTTATGGTCGTCTGGGGGGGATTTTGGCCAAGAGGAGGTTGATGGGGCCACTGTGATGCCGTATAGACCATGATGACATCATCAAAACCTGATTTACGGGCATTTAGGGTGGAATCGCGGCCAAGTAGAGATAGATGACGCCATCATGAGGCCACGTGGACCGTGATGACATCACGTTAACCCAATCTGGGGGCATTTAGGGCAGAACTAGAGGCAACTAGAGCTCAACGGGTGCGTTATGATGCCATACGGACCATGATGACATCACGTAGACCCAATTTATGGTCCTTTAGAGCGGATATACGGTCAAGAAGAGGTTGATGAGACCATCGTGACGTCGTATAGAACCACGATGACGTCATCTAAATCAATTTTACGGGCATTTTGGGTGGAATCGTGGCCAAGTAGAAGTGGATGACGCCATCGTGACCCGACACGCTCCACGATGACATCACCTAAACCCTAATTATGGTCGTGTAGGGGGGATTTATGGCCAAGAGCAGGTTGATGGGGCCACCATGACGCCATGTAGACAACGATGACATCATCTAAACCCGATTTATGGGCATTTAGGGTGGAATCGTGGCCAAGTAGAGGTGGATGACGCCATCATGACCTGACACGCTCCACGATGACATCACCTAAACCCTAATTATGGTCGTGTAGGGGGGATTTATGGCCAAGAGCAGGTTGATGGGGCCACCATGACGCCACGTAGACGATGATGACATCATCTAAACCCGATTTGTGGGCATTTAGGGTGGAATCGTGGCCAAGTAGAGGTAGATGACACCATCATGACCTGACACGCTCCACGATGACATCACCTAAACCCTAATTATGGTCGTGTAGGGGGGATTTATGGCCAAGAGCAGGTTGATGGGGCCACCATGACGCCACGTAGACGATGATGACATCATCTAAACCCGATTTATGGGCATTTAGGGTGGAATCGTGGCCAAGTAGAGGTAGATGACACCATCATGACCTGACACGCTCCACGATGACATCACCTAAACCCTAATTATGGTCGTGTAGGGGGGATTTATGGCCAAGAGCAGGTTGATGGGGCCACCATGACGCCATGTAGACAACGATGACATCATCTAAACCCGATTTATGGGCATTTAGGGTGGAATCGTGGCCAAGTAGAGGTAGATGACACCATCATGACCTGACACGCTCCACGATGACATCACCTAAACCCTAATTATGGTCGTGTAGGGGGGATTTATGGCCAAGAGCAGGTTGATGGGGCCACCATGACGCCATGTAGACAACGATGACATCATCTAAACCCGATTTATGGGCATTTAGGGTGGAATCGTGGCCAAGTAGAGGTGGATGACGCCATCATGACCTGACACGCTCCACGATGACATCACCTAAACCCTAATTATGGTCGTGTAGGGGGGATTTATGGCCAAGAGCAGGTTGATGGGGCCACCATGACGCCACGTAGACGATGATGACATCATCTAAACCCGATTTATGGGCATTTAGGGTGGAATCGTGGCCAAGTAGAGGTAGATGACACCATCATGACCTGACACGCTCCACGATGACATCACCTAAACCCTAATTATGGTCGTGTAGGGGGGATTTATGGCCAAGAGCAGGTTGATGGGGCCACCATGACGCCACGTAGACGATGATGACATCATCTAAACCCGATTTATGGGCATTTAGGGTGGAATCGTGGCCAAGTAGAGGTAGATGACACCATCATGACCTGACACGCTCCACGATGACATCACCTAAACCCTAATTATGGTCGTGTAGGGGGGATTTATGGCCAAGAGCAGGTTGATGGGGCCACCATGACGCCATGTAGACAACGATGACATCATCTAAACCCGATTTATGGGCATTTAGGGTGGAATCGTGGCCAAGTAGAGGTAGATGACACCATCATGACCTGACACGCTCCACGATGACATCACCTAAACCCTAATTATGGTCGTGTAGGGGGGATTTATGGCCAAGAGCAGGTTGATGGGGCCACCATGACGCCATGTAGACAACGATGACATCATCTAAACCCGATTTATGGGCATTTAGGGTGGAATCGTGGCCAAGTAGAGGTGGATGACGCCATCATGACCTGACACGCTCCACGATGACATCACCTAAACCCTAATTATGGTCGTGTAGGGGGGATTTATGGCCAAGAGCAGGTTGATGGGGCCACCATGACGCCACGTAGACAACGATGACATCATCTAAACCCGATTTGTGGGCATTTAGGGTGGAATCGTGGCCAAGTAGAGGTAGATGACACCATCATGACCTGACATGCTCCACGATGACATCACCTAAACCCTAATTATGGTCGTGTAGGGGGGATTTATGGCCAAGAGCAGGTTGATGGGGCCACCATGACGCCATGTAGACGACGATGACATCATCTAAACCCGATTTGTGGGCATTTAGGGTGGAATCGTGGCCAAGTAGAGGTGGATGACACCATCATGACCTGACACGCTCCACGATGACATCACCTAAACCCTAATTATGGTCGTGTAGGGGGGATTTATGGCCAAGAGCAGGTTGATGGGGCCACCATGACGCCACGTAGACGATGATGACATCATCTAAACCCGATTTGTGGGCATTTAGGGGGGAATCGTGGCCAAGTAGAGGTAGATGACACCATCATGACCTGACACGCTCCACGATGACATCACCTAAACCCTAATTATGGTCGTGTAGGGGGGATTTATGGCCAAGAGCAGGTTGATGGGGCCACCATGACGCCATGTAGACAACGATGACATCATCTAAACCCGATTTGTGGGCATTTAGGGTGGAATCGTGGCCAAGTAGAGGTGGATGACGCCATCATGACCTGACACGCTCCACGATGACATCACCTAAACCCTAATTATGGTCGTGTAGGGGGGATTTATGGCCAAGAGCAGGTTGATGGGGCCACCATGACGCCACGTAGACGCCGATGACATCATCTAAACCCACTCTGGGGGCGTTCGGGGTGGTTTCCGGCCAGGCAGAGGAGGTCGGGATCGGGGCGGGAAGCGCGCGCGCCATCGGGCGAACTTACGGAAGGGCGGGGCGGGGGCGGAGCCGCTATAGGGCGAGGTAGAGGGTGATGGGACAGTGGTCGCTGCCCAAGACGCGGGAGCGGATCTTGCTGTCGCAGAGGGCTCCTTCCAAGCGGCGCGAGAGGACGAAATAATCGAGGCGCCACCCAACGTTGCGATCCCGGGCGCCGCCCAAATAAGTCCAAAAGGTGTAGGCGTGCGGAACGGCCGGATAAAGATGGCGGAAAGAATCGAGAAATCCGGCTTCTAACAAGGCTCCGAAACCTTCGCGTTCTTCGACGGTAAAACCGGCCGAGCGACGGTTCGCCCGGGGGTGGCGCAAGTCGATTTCGGCGTGGGCGACGTTGAGGTCGCCGCAAAGGGCCACCGGTTTTTGGGCGTCCAAGCGGGCGAGGTAAGAGCGGAAGGCGACGTCCCAGCGGCGGCGGTATTCCAGGCGGACCAATCCTCGGCCGGCGTTGGGGACGTAGGCGGCGACCACGAAGAGGGCGGGGAATTCGGCCGTCACCACGCGGCCCTCGCGGTCGTGCTCCTCCTCGCCTGGATGGGGGGGATTTGGGGGGTCAACTGGGGGGGATTGGGGGGCGACTGGGGGCGACTGGGGTCAATTGGGGGGCAACTGAGGTCAACTGGGGGGAATTGGGGGGCAACTGGGGGCAACTGGGGGGAATTGGGGGCGACTGGGGGCGACTGGGGTCAACCGGGGGCAACTGGGGGGCAACTGGGGGCAACCGGGGGACATTGGGGGCAACTGGGGGGCAACTGGGGTCAACCAGGGGAAATTGGGGGCAACTGGGGGAAATTGGGGGCAACTGGGGGGCGACTGGGGGGAATTGGGGGCGACTGGGGAGCAACTGGGGTCAATCGGGGGAAATTGGGGGCAACTGGGGGAAATTGGGGGCAACTGGGGAGCAACTGGGGTCAATCGGGGGAAATTGGGGGCGACTGGGGAGCAACTGGGGACAACTGGGGGGCAACTAGGGTCAACTGGGGGGAATTGGGGGGTGACTGGGGGCAACTGGGGGGCAACTAGCGTCAACTGGGGGGCGACTGGGGAGCAACTGGGGTCAACTGGGGGAAATTGGGGGCAACTGGGGGCAACTGGGGGGCAACCGGGGGAAATTGGGGGCAACTGGGGGAAATTGGGGGCAACTGGGGGGCAACTAGGGTCAACTGGGGGGCAACTGGGGGGCGACTGGGGAGCAACTGGGGTCAACCGGGGGAAATTGGGGGCAACTGGGGGGCAACTGGGGGAAATTGGGGGCAACTGGGGGGCAACTGGGGTCAACCGGGGGAAATTGGGGGCAACTGGGGGCAACTGGGGGGCAACTAGGGTCAACTGGGGGGCGACTGGGGGGCGACTGGGGAGCAACTGGGGTCAATCGCGGGAAATTGGGGGCAACTGGGGGCAACTGGGGTCAACCAGGGGAAACTGGGGGCAAGTAGGGGAAATTGGGGGCAACTGGGGTCAATTGGGGGGCAACTGAGGTCAACTGGGGGGAATTGGGGGGCGACTGGGGGCAACTGGGGGAAATTGGGGGCGACTGGGGGCGACTGGGGTCAACCGGGGGCAACTGGGGGGCAACTGGGGGCAACCGGGGGACATTGGGGGCAACTGGGGGGCAACTGGGGTCAACCAGGGGAAATTGGGGGCAACTGGGGGAAATTGGGGGCAACTGGGGGGCGACTGGGGGGAATTGGGGGCGACTGGGGAGCAACTGGGGTCAATCGGGGGAAATTGGGGGCAACTGGGGGAAATTGGGGGCAACTGGGGAGCAACTGGGGTCAATCGGGGGAAATTGGGGGCGACTGGGGAGCAACTGGGGACAACTGGGGGGCAACTAGGGTCAACTGGGGGGCAACTGGAGGGCGACTGGGGAGCAACTGGGGGGCGACTGGGGAGCAACTGGGGTCAACCGGGGGAAATTGGGGGCAACTGGGGGCAACTGGGGTCAATTGGGGGGAATTGGGGCGCGACTGGGGGCAACTGGGGTCAATTGGGGGGAATTGGGGCGCGACGGGGGGCAACTGGGGACAATTGGGGGGCAACTGAGGTCAACTGGGGGGAATTGGGGGGTGACTGGGGGCAACTGGGGGGCAACTAGCGTCAACTGGGGGGCGACTGGGGAGCAACTGGGGTCAACCGGGGGAAATTGGGGGCAACTGGGGGCAACTGGGGGGCAACCGGGGGAAATTGGGGGCAACTGGGGGAAATTGGGGGCAACTGGGGGGCAACTAGGGTCAACTGGGGGGCAACTGGGGGGCGACTGGGGAGCAACTGGGGTCAACCGGGGGAAATTGGGGGCAACTGGGGGGCAACTGGGGGAAATTGGGGGCAACTGGGGGGCAACTGGGGTCAACCGGGGGAAATTGGGGGCAACTGGGGGCAACTAGGGTCAACTGGGGGGCGACTGGGGGGCGACTGGGGAGCAACTGGGGTCAATCGCGGGAAATTGGGGGCAACTGGGGGCAACTGGGGTCAACCAGGGGAAACTGGGGGCAAGTAGGGGAAATTGGGGGCAACTGGGGTCAATTGGGGGGCAACTGAGGTCAACTGGGGGGAATTGGGGGGCGACTGGGGGCAACTGGGGTCAATTGGGGGGCAACTGAGGTCAACTGGGGGGAATTGGGGGGCGACTGGGGGCAACTGGGGTCAATTGGGGGGCAACTGAGGTCAACTGGGGGGAATTGGGGGCGACTGGGGTCAACTGGGGGGCAACTAGGGTCAACTGGGGGGCAACTGGGGGGCGACTGGGGAGCAACTGGGGTCAACCGGGGGAAATTGGGGGCAACTGGGGGGCAACTGGGGTCAACCGGGGGAAACTGGGGGCAACTGGGGGAAATTGGGGTCAACTGGGGGGCAAGTGGGGGGCAGCTGGGGTCAACCAGGGGAAATTGGGGTCAACTGGGGGAAATTGGGGGCAACTGGGGGGCGACTGGGGAGCAACTGGGGTCAACCGGGGGAAATTGGGGTCAACTGGGGGAAATTGGGGGCAACTGGGGTCAACCAGGGGAAATTGGGGACAACTGGGGTCAACCGGGGGCAACTGGGGGGCAACTGGGGTCAACCGGGGGAAATTGGGGGCAACTGGGGGAAATTGGGGGCAACTCGGGGCAACTGGGGAGCAACTGGGGTCAATCGGGGGAAATTGGGGGCAACTGAGGGGCAACTGGGGGGCAACTGGGGGAAATTGGGGGCAACTGGGGGAAATTGGGGGGCAACTGGGGTCAACCGGGGGAAATTGGGGGCAACTGAGGGGCAACTGGGGGGCAACTGGGGGAAATTGGGGTAACTGGGGGCAACTAGGGGAAATTGGGGTCAACTGGGCGAAATTGGGGGCAACTGGGGGGCAACTGGGGTCAACCGGGGGCAACTGGGGGCAACTGGGGGGCAACTGGGGTCAACCGGGGGAAATTGGGGGCAACTGGGGGAAATTGGGGTCAACTGGGGCAATTGAGGTGTCAACTGGGACAACTGGGGTCCAGGGGGATATTTTGAGGGTGGTGGGAGGTACTTATGGGTCCCGGGGGGGTACTTAGGGGTCTGGGGGGGTAGTTATGGGTCTGGGGGGGTATTTGGGGGTCCCTGGGGTAGATTTGGGGTCAATTTAGTGGGAATTTGGGCTCGTTTGTGAAGGTTTGACGTTCTCCAAAGACGAGTTTGAAGATGGGGGGGTACTTGGGGGTCGCACTTATGGGTCTGGGGGGGTATTTATGGGTCTGGGGGGGTATTTATGGGTCTGGGGGGGGTATTTATGGCTCGGGGGGGTATTTGGGATTCCCCAAAGTGGATTTGGGGGCAATTTAGCTGGAATTTGGGCTCGTTCGTGAAGGTTTGAGGTCCTTCAAAGACGAGTTTGAAGACCAGGGGGGTACTTGGGGGTCGCACTTATGGGTCCGGGGGGGTAGTTATGGGTCTGGGGGGGTACTTATGGGTCTGGGGGGGTAGTTATGGGTCTGGGGGGGGTATTTGGGATTCCCCAAAGTGGATTTGGGGGCAATTTAGCTGGAATTTGGGCTCGTTTGTGAAGGTTTGAGGTCCTTCAAAGACGAGTTTGAAGACCAGGGGGGTACTTGGGGGTCGCACTTATGGGTCCGGGGGGGTAGTTATGGGTCTGGGGGGGTATTTATGGGTCCGGGGGGGTATTTGGGGGTCCCCGCAGTGGATTTGGGGTCAATTTAGCTGGAATTTGGGCTCGTTCGTGAAGGTTTGAGGTTCTCCGAAGATGAGGTTGAAGACCAGGGGGGTACTTGGGGGTCGCACTTATGGGTCCGGGGGGGTAGTTATGGGTCTGGGGGGGTACTTATGGGTCTGGGGGGGTATTTATGGGTCTGGGGGGGGTATTTATGGGTCGGGGGGGTATTTGGGATTCCCCAAAGTGGATTTGGGGGCAATTTAGCTGGAATTTGGGCTCGTTTGTGAAGGTTTGAGGTCCTTCAAAGACGAGTTTGAAGATGGGGGGGTACTTGGGGGTCGCACTTATGGGTCTGGGGGGTAGTTATGGGTCTGGGGGGGTAGTTATGGGTCTGGGGGGGTATTTATGGGTCTTGGGGGGTATTTGGGGGTCCCTGGGGTAGATTTGGGGTCAATTTAGTGGGAATTTGGGATCGTTTGTGAAGGTTTGACGTTCTCCAAAGATGAGTTTGAAGATGGGGGGGTACTTGGGGGTCGCACTTATGGGTCTGGGGGGTAGTTATGGGTCTGGGGGGGTATTTATGGGTCTGGGGGGGTATTTGGGATTCCCCAAAGTGGATTTGGGGGCAATTTAGCTGGAATTTGGGCTCGTTCATGAAGGTTTGAGGTTCTCCGAAGATGAGGTTGAAGACCAGGGGGGTACTTGGGGGTCGCACTTATGGGTCTGGGGGGTACTTATGGGTCTGGGGGGGTAGTTATGGGTCTGGGGGGTACTTATGGGTCTGGGGGGGTATTTGGGGGTCCCTGGGGTAGATTTGGGGTCAATTTAGCTGGAATTTGGGCTCGTTCGTGAAGGTTTGAGGTCCTTCAAAGACGACTTTGAAGACCAGGGGGGTACTTGGGGGTCGCACTTATGGGTCCGGGGGGGTAGTTATGGGTCTGGGGGGGTACTTATGGGTCTGGGGAGGGTATTTATGGGTCTGGGGGGGGTATTTATGGGTCGGGGGGGTATTTGGGATTCCCCAAAGTGGATTTGGGGGCAATTTAGCTGGAATTTGGGCTCGTTCGTGAAGGTTTGAGGTCCTTCAAAGACGAGTTTGAAGACCAGGGGGGTACTTGGGGGTCGCACTTATGGGTCCGGGGGGGTAGTTATGGGTCTGGGGGGGTATTTATGGGTCTGGGGGGGTATTTATGGGTCTGGGGGGGGTATTTGGGATTCCCCAAAGTGGATTTGGGGGCAATTTAGCTGGAATTTGGGCTCGTTTGTGAAGGTTTGAGGTCCTTCAAAGAGGAGTTTGAAGATGGGGGGGTACTTGGGGGTCGCACTTATGGGTCTGGGGGGGTATTTATGGGTCTGGGGGGGTATTTATGGGTCTGGGGGGGGTATTTATGGGTCTGGGGGGGGTATTTGGGATTCCCCAAAGTGGATTTGGGGGCAATTTAGCTGGAATTTGGGCTCGTTTGTGAAGGTTTGACGTTCTCCAAAGACGAGTTTGAAGACCAGGGGGGTACTTGGGGGTCGCACTTATGGGTCCGGGGGGGTAGTTATGGGTCTGGGGGGGTACTTATGGGTCTGGGGGGGTAGTTATGGGTCTGGGGGGGGTATTTGGGATTCCCCAAAGTGGATTTGGGGGCAATTTAGCTGGAATTTGGGCTCATTCGTGAAGGTTTGACGTTCTCCAAAGACGAGTTTGAAGACCAGGGGGGTACTTGGGGGTCGCACTTATGGGTCTGGGGGGGTAGTTATGGGTCTGGGGGGGGTATTTATGGGTCTTGGGGGGTATTTGGGATTCCCCAAAGTGGATTTGGGGGCAATTTAGCTGGAATTTGGGCTCATTCGTGAAGGTTTGAGGTCCTTCAAAGACGAGTTTGAAGATGGGGGGGTACTTCGGGGTCGCACTTATGGGTCCGGGGGGGTAGTTATGGGTCTGGGGGGGTATTTATGGGTCCGGGGGGGTATTTGGGTGTCCCTGGAGTGGATTTGGGGGCAATTTAGCTGGAATTTGGGCTCGTTCGTGAAGGTTTGAGGTCCTTCAAAGACGAGTTTGAAGACCAGGGGGGTACTTGGGGGTCGCACTTATGGGTCTGGGGGGGTAGTTATGGGTCTGGGGGGGTACTTATGGGTCTGGGGGGGTATTTATGGGTCTGGGGGGGTATTTGGGATTCCCCAAAGTGGATTTGGGGGCAATTTAGCTGGAATTTGGGCTCGTTCGTGAAGGTTTGAGGTCCTTCAAAGACGAGTTTGAAGACCAGGGGGGTACTTGGGGGTCGCACTTATGGGTCCGGGGGGGTAGTTATGGGTCTGGGGGGGTATTTATGGGTCTGGGGGGGTATTTATGGGTCTGGGGGGGGTATTTGGGATTCCCCAAAGTGGATTTGGGGGCAATTTAGCTGGAATTTGGGCTCGTTTGTGAAGGTTTGAGGTCCTTCAAAGAGGAGTTTGAAGATGGGGGGGTACTTGGGGGTCGCACTTATGGGTCTGGGGGGGTAGTTATGGGTCTGGGGGGGTACTTATGGGTCTGGGGGGGTATTTATGGGTCTTGGGGGGTATTTGGGATTCCCCAAAGTGGATTTGGGGGCAATTTAGCTGGAATTTGGGCTCGTTCGTGAAGGTTTGAGGTCCTTCAAAGACGAGTTTGAAGACCAGGGGGGTACTTGGGGGTCGCACTTATGGGTCTGGGGGGGTAGTTATGGGTCTGGGGGGGGTATTTATGGGTCAGGGGGGTATTTGGGATTCCCCAAAGTGGATTTGGGGGCAATTTAGCTGGAATTTGGGCTCGTTCGTGAAGGTTTGAGATCCTTCAAAGACGAGTTTGAAGACCAGGGGGGTACTTGGGGGTTGCACTTATGGGTCTGGGGGGGTACTTATGGGTCTGGGGGGGTATTTATGGGTCTGGGGGGGTAGTTATGGGTCTGGGGGGGTATTTGGGATTCCCCAAAGTGGATTTGGGGGCAATTTAGCTGGAATTTGGGCTCGTTCGTGAAGGTTTGAGGTCCTTCAAAGATGAGTTTGAAGATGGGGGGGTACTTGGGGGTCGCACTTATGGGTCCGGGGGGGTAGTTATGGGTCTGGGGGGGTATTTATGGGTCTTGGGGGGTATTTGGGATTCCCCAAAGTGGATTTGGGGGCAATTTAGCTGGAATTTGGGCTCGTTTGTGAAGGTTTGAGGTCCTTCAAAGACGAGTTTGAAGATGGGGGGGTACTTGGGGGTCGCACTTATGGGTCTGGGGGGTAGTTATGGGTCTGGGGGGGTATTTATGGGTCCGGGGGGGTATTTGGGTGTCCCTGGAGTGGATTTGAGGTCAATTTAGCTGGAATTTGGGCTCGTTTGTGAAGGTTTGAGGTCCTTCAAAGACGAGTTTGAAGACCAGGGGGGTACTTGGGGGTCGCACTTATGGGTCCGGGGGGGTAGTTATGGGTCTGGGGGGGTACTTATGGGTCTGGGGGGGTATTTATGGGTCTTGGGGGGTATTTGGGATTCCCCAAAGTGGATTTGGGGGCAATTTAGCTGGAATTTGGGCTCGTTCGTGAAGGTTTGAGGTCCTTCAAAGACGAGTTTGAAGACCAGGGGGGTACTTGGGGGTCGCACTTATGGGTCCGGGGGGGTAGTTATGGGTCTGGGGGGGTATTTATGGGTCCGGGGGGGTATTTGGGGGTCCCCGCAGTGGATTTGGGGTCAATTTAGCTGGAATTTGGGCTCGTTCGTGAAGGTTTGAGGTTCTCCGAAGATGAGGTTGAAGACCAGGGGGGTACTTGGGGGTCGCACTTATGGGTCTGGGGGGGTAGTTATGGGTCTGGGGGGGTATTTATGGGTCTGGGGGGGTATTTATGGGTCTGGGGGGGGTATTTGGGATTCCCCAAAGTGGATTTGGGGGCAATTTAGCTGGAATTTGGGCTCGTTTGTGAAGGTTTGAGGTCCTTCAAAGAGGAGTTTGAAGATGGGGGGGTACTTGGGGGTCGCACTTATGGGTCTGGGGGGGTAGTTATGGGTCTGGGGGGGTACTTATGGGTCTGGGGGGGTATTTATGGGTCTTGGGGGGTATTTGGGATTCCCCAAAGTGGATTTGGGGGCAATTTAGCTGGAATTTGGGCTCGTTTGTGAAGGTTTGAGGTCCTTCAAAGAGGAGTTTGAAGATGGGGGGGTACTTGGGGGTCGCACTTATGGGTCTGGGGGGGCACTTATGGGTCCGGGGGGGTCCCTGGGGGGTCTCACCGATGCCGTAGGTGACGCTGAGGGGCTCGTGTCGGGCCAGTAGCCCCACGCCGCTGTAGCCGGGCCGTCCCTCGGGGCTGGCCCAGAACTGGTGGGGGAGGCCGGGGAGGGCGCGCACCTCGGGGGGCACGGCCCCCCCCCCGCACTTGGTCTCCTGCAGGCACAGCACGTCGGGGGCCTCCTCCTGCACCCACTGCGGGGGGGGGCACGGCAGCACCCGTGGGTGGGCTCGGTCGGGACCCCCGGGGGTCTGGCGTGGCCCCGCCGGACACCTGGGTGCCCCCCCCCCCCCCCAAAAACCCTGGGTGCTCCCCGGACCCATAAGTGCGACCCCCCAAAACCCCTGGGTGCCCCCCCAGACCCCTGGGTGCCCCCCCCCAAAACCCCTGGGTGCTCCCCAGACCCCAGGGTGCCCCCCCAGACCTGAGGGTGCCCCCCCCAGACCCCTGGGTGCCCCTCAGCCCCCTATGTGTGTCCCCCCGGACCCCAGGGTGCCCCCCCAGCCCCCTGGGTGCCCCCCCGAGACCCCTGGGTGCCCCTCAGCCCCCTGTGTCGTCCCCCCCCAGACCCCAGGGTGCCCCCCCAGCACCCTGGGTGCCCCCCCAAGACCCCTGGGTGCCCCCCCCAGCCCCCTGTGTCCCCCCCCACGAGACCCCAGGGTGCCCCCCCCAGACCCCTGGGTGCCCCTCAGACCCCTGGGTGCCCCCCCAGCCCCCTGTGTCCCCCCCCCGGACCCCAGGGTGCCCCCCCAAAACCGTGGTTGCCCCTCAGCCCCCTGTGTCCCCCCGCCCGAGACCCCAGGGTGCTCCCCCAGACCCCAGGGTGCCCCCCCAGCCCCCTGGGTGCCCCCCCAAAACCCTGGGTGCCCCTCAGCCCCCTGTGTCCCCCCCCCCGAGACCCCAGGGTGCTCCCCCAGCCCCCTGGGTGCCCCCCCCAGACCCCTGGGTGCCCCTCAGCCCCCTGTGTCCCCCCCCCCGGACCCCAGGGTGCCCCCCCAGACCCCAGGGTGCCCCCCCAGCACCCTGGGTGCCCCTCAGCCCCCTGTGTCCCCCCCCCCGAGACCCCAGGGTGCCCCCCCAGACCCCTGGGTGCCCCCCCCAGACCACTGGGTGCCCCCCAAGACCCCTGGGTGCCCCTCAGCCCCCTGTGTCCTCCCCCCGGACCCCAGGGTGCCCCCCCAAAACCCTGGGTGCCCCTCAGCCCCCTGTGTCCCCCCCCCGAGACCCCAGGGTGCTCCCCCAGCCCCCTGGGTGCCCCCCCCAGACCCCTGGGTGCCCCTCAGCCCCCTGTGTCCCCCCCCCCCCCCGAGACCCCAGGGTGCCCCCCCAAAACCCTGGGTGCCCCCCCAGCCCCCTGTGTCCCCCCCCCCGGACCCCAGGGTGCCCCCCCAGCCCCCTGTCCCGTCCCCCCCCGAGACCCCAGGGTGCCCCCCCAGCCCCCTGGGTGCCCCCCCAGCACCCTGGGTGCCCCTCAGCCCCCTGTGTGTCCCCCCCGAGACCCCAGGGTGCCCCCCCAGCCCCCTGGGTGCCCCCCCGAGACCCCTGGGTGCCCCCCCAAAACCCTGGGTGCCCCCCCCAGCCCCCTGGGTGCCCCTCAGCCCCCTGTGTCCCCCCCCCTGAGACCCCAGGGTGCCCCCCCAGACCCCTGGGTGCCCCCCCGAGACCCCTGGGTGCCCCCCCAAAACCCTGGGTGCCCCCCCCAGCCCCCTGGGTGCCCCTCAGCCCCCTGTGTCCCCCCCCCCGAGACCCCTGGGTGCCCCCCCAAAACCCTGGGTGCCCCCCCCAGCCCCCTGGGTGCCCCTCAGCCCCCTGTGTCCCCCCCCCCGAGACCCCAGGGTGCCCCCCCAGCCCCCTGGGTGCCCCCCCCAGCCCCCTGGGTGCCCCTCAGCCCCCTGTGTCCCCCCCCCCGAGACCCCAGGGTGCCCCCCCAGCCCCCTGGGTGCCCCCCCCAGCCCCCTGGGTGCCCCTCAGCCCCCTGTGTCCCCCCCCCCGAGACCCCAGGGTGCTCCCCCAGCCCCCTGGGTGCCCCCCCCAGCCCCCTGGGTGCCCCTCAGCCCCCTGTGTCCCCCCACCCCGAGACCCCAGGGTGCCCCCCCAGACCTGAGGGTGCCCCCCCAGCCCCCTGGGTGCCCCCGGACCCCCGGGTGCCCTCACCTGCAGCCCCCCCTTGCGCACCCAGGCGCGCAGCCCGTCCACGTTCCACGACGTCACCTTGAGGGTGAAGCGCTGCCCCCCCGGCGTCACCTCCCGGGTGGGCGGGTCCTCGTAGGCAAACCCCGCCTCCTCCTCCCGCCCCGCCTTCGGGGGGCGTCGGCCTGCGCGGGGAGGGAAGGGGGGGTTACTGGGAGGCACTGGGAGGTTACTGGGAGGCGCTGGGAGGCACTGGGAGGGGTTGAAAGGGGGCTAGGAAGGGATTTGAGGGGACTGGGGGGTTACTGGGAGGGACTGGGAGGGCACTAGGAAGGGATTTGAGGGCACTGGGGGGTTACTGGGAGGCACTGGGAGGGACTGGGAGGTGCTGGGAGGGACTGGGAGGGCACTAGGAAGGGATTTGAGGGCACTGGGGGGTTACTGGGAGGCACTGGGAGGGACTGGGAGGGCACTAGGAAGGGATTTGAGGGCACTGGGGGGTTACTGGGAGGCGCTGGGAGGGACTGGGAGGTGCTGGGAGGGACTGGGAGGGCACTAGGAAGGGATTTGAGGGCACTGGGGGGTTACTGGGAGGCGCTGGGAGGGACTGGGAGGGCACTAGGAAGGGATTTGAGGGCACTGGGGGGTTACTGGGAGGCACTGGGAGGGACTGGGAGGGCACTAGGAAGGGATTTGAGGGCACTGGGGGGTTACTGGGAGGCGCTGGGAGGGACTGGGAGGTGCTGGGAGGGACTGGGAGGGCACTAGGAAGGGATTTGAGGGCACTGGGGGGTTACTGGGAGGCACTGGGAGGGACTGGGAGGGACTGGGAGGGACTGGGAGGGCACTAGGAAGGGATTTGAGGGCACTGGGGGGTTACTGGGAGGCACTGGGAGGGACTGGGAGGGCACTAGGAAGGGATTTGAGGGCACTGGGGGGTTACTGGGAGGCGCTGGGAGGGACTGGGAGGTGCTGGGAGGGACTGGGAGGGCGTTATGAAGGGATTTGAGGGCACTGGGGGGTTACTGGGAGGCGCTGGGAGGGACTGGGAGGGCACTAGGAAGGGATTTGAGGGCACTGGGGGGTTACTGGGAGGCGCTGGGAGGGACTGGGAGGTGCTGGGAGGGACTGGGAGGGCACTAGGAAGGGATTTGAGGGCACTGGGGGGTTACTGGGAGGCGCTGGGAGGGACTGGGAGGGCACTAGGAAGGGATTTGAGGGCACTGGGGGGTTACTGGGAGGCGCTGGGAGGGACTGGGAAGTGCTGGGAGGGACTGGGAGGACACTAGGAAGGGATTTGAGGGCACTGGGGGGTTACTGGGAGGCGCTGGGAGGGACTGGGAGGGCACTAGGAAGGGATTTGAGGGCACTGGGGGGTTACTGGGAGGCACTGGGAGGGACTGGGAGGTGCTGGGAGGGACTGGGAGGGCACTAGGAAGGGATTTGAGGGCACTGGGGGGTTACTGGGAGGCGCTGGGAGGGACTGGGAGGGCACTAGGAAGGGATTTGAGGGCACTGGGGGGTTACTGGGAGGCGCTGGGAGGGACTGGGAGGGCACTAGGAAGGGATTTGAGGGCACTGGGGGGTTACTGGGAGGCACTGGGAGGGACTGGGAGGTGCTGGGAGGGACTGGGAGGGCGTTATGAAGGGATTTGAGGGCACTGGGGGGTTACTGGGAGGCACTGGGAGGGACTGGGAGGGCACTAGGAAGGGATTTGAGGGCACTGGGGGGTTACTGGGAGGCACTGGGAGGGACTGGGAGGCGCTGGGAGGGACTGGGAGGGCACTAGGAAGGGATTTGAGGGCACTGGGGGGTTACTGGGAGGCGCTGGGAGGGACTGGGAGGGCACTAGGAAGGGATTTGAGGGCACTGGGGGGTTACTGGGAGGCGCTGGGAGGGACTGGGAGGGCACTAGGAAGGGATTTGAGGGCACTGGGGGGTTACTGGGAGGCACTGGGAGGGACTGGGAGGTGCTGGGAGGGACTGGGAGGGCACTAGGAAGGGATTTGAGGGCACTGGGGGGTTACTGGGAGGCGCTGGGAGGGACTGGGAGGGCACTAGGAAGGGATTTGAGGGCACTGGGGGGTTACTGGGAGGCACTGGGAGGGACTGGGAGGTGCTGGGAGGGACTGGGAGGGCACTAGGAAGGGATTTGAGGGCACTGGGGGGTTACTGGGAGGCGCTGGGAGGGACTGGGAGGGCACTAGGAAGGGATTTGAGGGCACTGGGGGGTTACTGGGAGGCGCTGGGAGGGACTGGGAAGTGCTGGGAGGGACTGGGAGGACACTAGGAAGGGATTTGAGGGCACTGGGGGGTTACTGGGAGGCGCTGGGAGGGACTGGGAGGGCACTAGGAAGGGATTTGAGGGCACTGGGGGGTTACTGGGAGGCACTGGGAGGGACTGGGAGGTGCTGGGAGGGACTGGGAGGGCACTAGGAAGGGATTTGAGGGCACTGGGGGGTTACTGGGAGGCGCTGGGAGGGACTGGGAGGGCACTAGGAAGGGATTTGAGGGCACTGGGGGGTTACTGGGAGGCGCTGGGAGGGACTGGGAGGGCACTAGGAAGGGATTTGAGGGCACTGGGGGGTTACTGGGAGGCACTGGGAGGGACTGGGAGGTGCTGGGAGGGACTGGGAGGGCGTTATGAAGGGATTTGAGGGCACTGGGGGGTTACTGGGAGGCACTGGGAGGGACTGGGAGGGCACTAGGAAGGGATTTGAGGGCACTGGGGGGTTACTGGGAGGCACTGGGAGGGACTGGGAGGCGCTGGGAGGGACTGGGAGGGCACTAGGAAGGGATTTGAGGGCACTGGGGGGTTACTGGGAGGCGCTGGGAGGGACTGGGAGGGCACTAGGAAGGGATTTGAGGGCACTGGGGGGTTACTGGGAGGCGCTGGGAGGGACTGGGAGGGCACTAGGAAGGGATTTGAGGGCACTGGGGGGTTACTGGGAGGCACTGGGAGGGACTGGGAGGTGCTGGGAGGGACTGGGAGGGCACTAGGAAGGGATTTGAGGGCACTGGGGGGTTACTGGGAGGCGCTGGGAGGGACTGGGAGGGCACTAGGAAGGGATTTGAGGGCACTGGGGGGTTACTGGGAGGCACTGGGAGGGACTGGGAGGTGCTGGGAGGGACTGGGAGGGCACTAGGAAGGGATTTGAGGGCACTGGGGGGGTTACTGGGAGGTGCTGGGAGGGACTGGGAGGGCACTAGGAAGGGATTTGAGGGCACTGGGGGGTTACTGGGAGGCGCTGGGAGGGACT
Organism: Haliaeetus albicilla; assembly: GCF_947461875.1. Taxonomy (NCBI): domain Eukaryota; kingdom Metazoa; phylum Chordata; class Aves; order Accipitriformes; family Accipitridae; genus Haliaeetus; species Haliaeetus albicilla. Next base: position 5,353,413 of record NC_091511.1, read on the forward strand.
GGGAGGTGCTGGGAGGGACTGGGAGGGCGTTATGAAGGGATTTGAGGGCACTGGGGGGTTACTGGGAGGCACTGGGAGGGACTGGGAGGGCACTAGGAAGGGATTTGAGGGCACTGCGGGGTTACTGGGAGGCGCTGGGAGGGACTGGGAGGGCACTAGGAAGGGATTTGAGGGCACTTGGGGGTTACTGGGAGGCACTGGGAGGCACTGGAAGGGCACTAGGAAGGGATTTGAGGGCACTGGGAGGTTACTGGGAGGCACTGGGAGGCGCTGGGAGGGTGTTATGAAGGGGTTTGAGGGCACTGGGGGGTTACTGGGAGGCACTGGGAGGGACTGGGAGGGACTGGGAGGGGTTGAAAGGCGGCTAGGAAGGGATTTGAGGGCACTGGGAGGCACTGGGAGGGCACTGGGAAGCACTGGGAGGGCATTAGGAAGGGATTTGAGGGCACTGGGAGGGACTGGGAGGCACTGGGAGGGTGTTATGAGGGCACTGGGGGGTTACTGGGAAGCACTGGAAGGGGACTGGGAAGCACTGGGGTCACTGGGAGAGAAGTGACAGGGGGTTCGGAGGCACTGGAAGGTTACTGGGAGGGGAACTGGAAGCAGTGGGAGGGGACTGGGACCAGACTGGGAGGATACTGGGGAGCACTGGGAGCAGACTGAGAAAGCGCTAAGAAGCCCGTACTGGTCTATACTGGTGGAGACACATTTATACTGGTGTGTACCGCCCCACAGCGATCCATACTGGTCGATACTTGTCCGTACTAGTTTGTACTGGTCTATACGTGTCTGTACTGGCCTGTACTGGCTTGAACTGGCCCATACTGGTCTATACTGGCCAGTACAGGTCTGTACTGGCCCCTGCTGGTGTGTACTGGTCTGTAACTGGTCTGTACTTAACCGTACTGGTCTGTACTTAACCATACTGGTCTGTACTAGTCTGTAGCGACCCACAGAGATCCATACTGGTCCGTACTGGTCTGGTTAGATCTATACTGGTCCATACTGGTCTATAACAACCACTACAGGTCTGTACTGGCCCATACTGGCGTGTACTGGTCTGTAACTGGTGTGTACTTAACCATACTGGTCTGTACTCGTCTATAGTGACCCATACTGGTCCGTACTGGTCTGTACTGGTCTGCTCAGATCTATACTGGCCCATACTGGTCTATACCGGCCAGTACAGGTCTGAACTGGCCCATACTGGTGTGTACTGGTCTGTAACTGGTTTGTACTTAACGGTACTGGTCTGTACTTAACGTCTGTAGTGACCCACAGAGATCCATACTGGTGCGTACTGGCCCACACTGGTGTGTACTGGTCTGAAACTGGTCTGTATTAGTCCATAGTGACCCATAGACATCCATACTGGTCTGTACTGGACCATACTGGTGTGTACTGGCCTGTAACTGGTCTGTACTTAATCGTACTGGTCTGTACTCATCTATAGTGACCCATACTGGTCCGTACTGGTCTGTACTGGTCTGCTCAGATCTATACTGGCCCATACTGGTCTATACCGGCCAGTACAGGTCTGAACTGGCCCATACTGGTGTGTACTGGTCTGTAACTGGTCTGTACTTAACCGTACTGGTCTGTACTTAACGTCTGTAGCGACCCATAGAGATCTATACCGGTCTGTACTGGTCTGAACTGGTCCGTACTGGTCTGCTCAGACCTACACCGGCCCATACCGGCCCATACTGGTCCGTACTGGTCCGTACTGGTCCGTACTGGTGCGGACTCACCCGCCTCCTCCCCGGCGTCGCCCTCGGCCGCCTCCTTCTTGCTGCGCTTCGGCATCGCCCACAGGCCACGCCCCCTCCGCAGCAGGCCCCGCCTCCTCCTCTGCAGGCTCCGCCTCCTCCGCTGTCGGGCCCCGCCCCTTCGAACCGCGGCTCCTCCTCCTCGGGGGGCTCGGGCTCCTCCCCCCCGGGCTGAGGCCACACCCCTGGGCTCAGGCTCCGCCCCCGCCGGGGTTCTGGCCCCGCCTCCGGGCTCTGGCCACGCCCCCTCGGGCACAAGCTCCGCCCCTAGAAAAGGGAGAGAGCGGCATCAGCGCGGGCTCCGCCCCCCCCGCGCAGCCCGCAACCAATCAGAGCGCCCCGCGGAAGGGAAACCCCGCCTCCCCCGCTAAGGCTCGGCCAATCGGGGAGCGCGTCCCGCGGAAATCAGCCAATCAGCCGGCCGCCTCGCTTGAACCGGCCAATCAGGGCTCGCCGCCTCCTTCCCGCGGCCAATCAGCGCCCGCCGCAACCACGTGGCGGCCAATGGAGGCCCGCCGGTGCCCGAACCGGAGCCAATCAGCGTCCACCGGGCACCGAACCGGAGCCAATCAGCGTCCACCGGGCACAGAACCGGAGCCAATCAGCGCCCGCCGTGCCCCCCCCCATCACCGGCCAACCAATCAGCGCCCGCCCCCGCTCCCCCCCCCGCCCCGTTCCCCCGCCGCCCTCCTCCCCGCGCGGCCAATCAGCGCCCGCCGTACCTTTAGCCCCGCCCAATCGGCGCTTCCCGGTTCCCCGCCCGGGACCAATCAGCGGCGGCGGCGGCGGCAGCGCGCGCTTGGGCAGCTCCGCGTGCGTCCGGCGGGCGGGCGGGGGGGCGGGGCCGGAAGCGGAAGTGCCTTTGCGTCACGGAAGGGGGGCGGTGGGTGTGTGGGCGAGACGGGCGCGTCACTTCCGGCGCGCCGCCGGAAGTGACGCTAATCGGGCGGCGGCGGCAGGAAGCGGCGCGCGGCGGCGGGAAAACGCGGCGGCGGCGGCGGCGGCGGCGGCAGGGGCGGCGGTGACGTCACGGTGACGCCATGCCGACGGTGCTGGGGCTGGAGGGCTCCGCCAACAAGGTGGGGGCGGGGGTGGTGCGCGATGGCGTCATCCTCAGCAACCGCCGCGCCACCTACGTCACGCCGCCCGGGCACGGTGAGGCGCCTGACGTCACTACCCGAGACCCGCCCCCCCCTTTCCCGCGCGGGCACCCCCCCTCTGACGTCACTGCCGGCCTGCAGGCTCGCCGGGATATCCCATCCCTCCCCCCAGTGACGTCACTTCCCCTCCCGACCCTCCCCCCCCCGTGCCGTGATGTCACCTACCGCGGGACCCCTCCCCTCCGTGACGTCACTCCCCCCGCCCCTTCCCCCAGCCCCCCTCCTCGCACCGGCTCTTGACCCTTCCCGTGACGTCACGCCCCGCCCCCGTGACGTCATTCTTGCCCTGGGGACCCCCCCTCCGCCCCGGGAGCCGCCCTGTGACATCACCGCCAGCTCCCCCACCCCTGTGACGTCACTCCCCCGCCCCTCTGACACCCCTCCCCCCGGCATCCCCAGCCCCTGTGACATCACAGCCCCCCCGCGTGACATCATCGCTCTTCCCCCCCCACTGACCCCTGACCCCGCCCCCTTCCCCTCCCCCTCCCCCCCCAGGCTTCGCCCCCGGCCCGACCGGGCGCCACCACCGGGGGGCGCTGCTGGGGCTGGTGGCCGACGCCCTGGCCGACGCCCGGCTCCGCCCGTCCGACCTGGACGCCATCGCCTTCACCAAAGGTGACACACCCCTCCCCCTCCCCCCCTCCCCCCTCGGGGCCGGGCGAGGCCGGCGGTGGGCGGAGCCTCCTTCCCCAAATGGGGCGGGGCCTCCTTCCCCGAACAGGCCGTGGCCCCGCCCCTCCAGCCCCACCCTTCTGCCCCCGTCAGGGCGGGGCGGAAGGATCCCCCGCCTCCTTACCGCCCCGCCCCTCCAGCCCCGTCCCCGCCCCCTTCCTCGGGCCCCGCACCGGCCGCCGCCCGGTCGGCGCGGGCCCGGGCGCGGCCTGAGCGGGCGTGGCCTGAGCGGGCGTGTCCGCCAGGGCCGGGCATGGGCGCGCCGCTGTCGGTGGTGGCGGCGGTGGCGCGGACGCTGGCGCAGCTCTGGCACCGCCCCCTGGTGGGCGTCAACCACTGCGTGGGCCACATCGAGATGGGGCGGCTCCTGGGCCGCGCCCGCGACCCCCTCGTCCTCTACGTCAGCGGCGGCAACACCCAGGTGCGGGCGGGGCGGGGACACGCCCAGTGGTGACACACCCAGAGGCGCCGCCCGGCACGGGGAGGGGGTGGGAGCCAGGGGAGGGGGCGGGGCGGCACGTGGTTGGGCGCGGTTGGGTGTGGTGGGGCGGGGCGGGGCGTGGCAAGGCACGACGACGCGTGATAACGTGTAATAATAACGTGTGGCGGCGCGCAATAGGGCGTGGCGACGCGCTAACACGTGATAACATGCGGCAGCACACAATAGGGCGTGGTAGCGTGTAGTGACGCGCGGCGGGGCGTGGTAACGTGCGACAGGGCGGGGTAACGCTTGATGACACACAGTGACACACAGTGACACGTGATGACACGCGATAACACGTGAAAACACGCCAGAGGGCGCAGTAGCAGGTAATGACACACAGTAGGGCGTGGTAACACGCAATGACACGCAACATCACATGATGAGGCGTGGCAGCGTGGGATAAGGTGCGATAGCACGCGATGACATGCCGTAACACGTGATTACACGCCGTAACACGTGATTACACGCCGTAACACATGTGTGGCAACATGCTGTGCCACGTCATAACACGCCCCGGCGCAACGACGCGCCGTGACACGCAACGACGCGCTGCGACACGCGATAACACGCCGCGACACACCGTGACGCATCGCGACACGCTGCGACACGCGACAGTGCGTGACCACACGCCACAACACGCGCCGACACGCCATGACGCGGCGCGAACCCCGCGTCTGCCGGCGACACGCTAGGAGCGACTGCGTGTGATCACGTGCAGGGACGCGTGACGTCGCGTGACGTCGCGTGACGAGACGCCCCGCCGCGCGGCGCCACCCGCTGTTGAAAGGCGGGGCCTTTCCGCCACGGGCGGGGCGCCGGGTTGCGATGTAACGGGACGCCGTGTGACGTCACGTGTGATGTCACGTGTGACGTCACGCGTGGCCCCGCCCAGGTGATCGCCTTCTCCCGCCGCCGGTACCGGATTTTCGGGGAGACGCTGGACTTGGCCGTCGGCAACTGCCTCGACCGATTCGCTCGGCTCCTGCAGGTGGCCCCGCCCCCTCGCCGCGGCCCCGCCCCCTCGCCGCGGCCCCGCCCGGCCCCGCCCGGGTTTAACCCCGCCCCCTCGTTGTCTCTAACCCCGCCCCCCAGATCTCCAACGACCCGAGTCCCGGCTACAACATCGAGCAGCTGGCCAGGAGGTGAGGAGCCCCGGAGGAGACCCCAAAACCCCCTTAATAGACCCAAAATCCCGTTAATAAACCCCAAAAACCCCTTAATAGACCCAAAATCCCGTTAATAAACCCCAAAACCCCCTTAATAGACCCAAAACCCTTAATAAACCCCAAAACCCCTTTAATAGACCCAAAATCCCATTAATAGACCCCAGACCCCCTTAATAGACCCAAAACCCTCTTAATAAACCCCAAAACCCCCTTAATAGACCCAAAACCCCCTTAATAGACCCCAAAACCCCTTTAATAGACCCAAAACCCCTTTAATAAACCCCAAAACCCCCTTAATAGACCCCAAAACGCCCTCAATAGACCCAAAACCCCTTTAATAAACCCCAAAACCCCTTAGTAGACCCAAAACCCCTTAATAGACCCCAAAACCCCTTTAATAGACCCAAAACCCCTTTAATAAACCCCAAAACCCCCTTAATAGACCCCAAAACCACATTAAGAGACCCAAAACCCCCTTAATAAACCCCAAAACCCCTTTAATAGACCCAAAACCCCGTTAATAGACCCCAAAACCCCATTAATAGACCCCAGACGCCCTTAATAGACCCAAAACCCCCTTAATAAGCCCCAAAACCCCGTTAATAAACTCCAAAACCCCCTTAATAGGCCCCCAAACCCCTTTAATAGACCCCAGACCCCCTTAATAGACCCAAACCCCCTTTAATAGCCCCCCAAAACCCCTCGAATGGACCCCCAACCCCTTTAATAGACTCTAAACCCCTCAATACCCCCGCAAACCCCTTCAATAGCCCCCAAACCCCCTTAATAGACCCCCAAAACCCCTTTATTGGACCCTAAACCCCTTTAATAGGCCCCCAAACCCCCCCTAATAAACCCCAAACCCTCTTAATAGCCCCCCAAACCGCTTTATTGGACCCTAAACCCCTGTAATTACCCCCAAACCCTCTTAATAGACCCCCAAAACCCCTTTATTGGACCCTAAACCCCTTTAATAGCCCCCCAACCCCCCCTAATAGCCCCCAAACCCTCTTAATAGACCCCTAAACCCCTTTACTGGACCCTAAACCCCTGTAATTACCCCCAAACCCTCTTAATAGACCCCCAAGACTCCTTTAATAGCCCCCAAACCCCCTTAATAGCCCCCCCAACTCCTTTAACGGACCCCCAAAACCCCTTTAATAGACCCAAACCCCTTTAACAGCCCCTCAACCCCCTTAATAGACCCCAAACCCCATAAATCCCCCCCGAACCCCCTTGATACCCCCCAAACCCCTTCGATACCCCTCGACCCCCCCTTAACAGTCCCCCAAAACCCCCTTAATAGACCCAAAACCCCTTAATAAACCCCAAAACGCCGTTAATAGACCCAAAACCCTCTTAATAGATCTAAAACCCCTTTAATAGACCCAAAACCCCCTTAATAAACCCCCAAACCCCCTTAATAGACCCCCAAACCCCCCTTTAATAGACCCAAAACCCCCTTAATAAACCCCAAAACCCCCTTAATAGACCCCAAACCCCCTTTAATAGACCCCAAACCCCCCTTTAATAGACCCCAAACCCCCTTAATAGACCCCAAAACCACCTTAATAGACCCCAAACCCCTTTAATAGACCCAAAACCTCCTTAATAAACCCCCAAAACCCCTTAATAGCCCCCAAACCCCCTTAATAGCCCCCCCAACTCCTTTAACGGACCCCCAAAACCCCTTTAATAGACCCAAACCCCTTTAACAGCCCCTCAACCCCCTTAATAGACCCCAAACCCCATAAATCCCCCCCCGAACCCCCTTGATACCCCCCAAACCCCTTCGATACCCCTCGACCCCCCCTTAACAGCCCCCCAAAACCCCCTTAATAGACCCCAAACCCCCTTTAATAGACCCCAAACCCCCCTTTAATAGACCCCAAACCCCCTTAATAGACCCCAAAACCACCTTAATAGACCCCAAACCCCTTTAATAGACCCAAAACCTCCTTAATAAACCCCCAAAACCCCTTAATAGCCCCCAAACCCCCTTAATAGCCCCCCCAACTCCTTTAACGGACCCCCAAAACCCCTTTAATAGACCCAAACCCCTTTAACAGCCCCTCAACCCCCTTAATAGACCCCAAACCCCATAAATCCCCCCCCGAACCCCCTTGATACCCCCCAAACCCCTTCGATACCCCTCGACCCCCCCTTAACAGCCCCCCAAAACCCCCTTAATAGACCCCAAACCCCCTTTAATAGACCCCAAACCCCCCTTTAATAGACCCAAAACCCCCTTAATAGACCCCAAAACCACCTTAATAGACCCCAAACCCCTTTAATAGACCCAAAACCTCCTTAATAAACCCCCAAAACCCCTTAATAGCCCCCAAACCCCCTTAATAGCCCCCCCAACTCCTTTAACGGACCCCCAAAACCCCTTTAATAGACCCAAACCCCTTTAACAGCCCCTCAACCCCCTTAATAGACCCCAAACCCCATAAATCCCCCCCGAACCCCCTTGATACCCCCCAAACCCCTTCGATACCCCTCGACCCCCCCTTAACAGCCCCCCAAAACCCCCTCAATACCCCCGCAAACCCCTTTAATAGCCCCCAAACCCCCTTAATAGACCCCAAACCCCATAAATCCCCCCCCGAACCCCCTTGATACCCCCCAAACCCCTTCGATACCCCTCGACCCCCCCTTAACAGCCCCCCAAAACCCCCTTAATACCCCCCCCGCAGGGGGACGCGGTTGGTGGAACTGCCCTACGTGGTCAAGGGGATGGACGTCTCCTTCTCCGGGCTCCTCTCCCACCTCCAGGTACGGGACCCCGCGGGTGGGGGGGACACACAGGGACCCCCCCCCAACCTCCTCACCCCTTCCTCCTCCTCCTCCTCCTCCTCTTCTTCTTCCTCCCCCCGCCGCTCTCCGAACTCCAGGCCGTCACCCCCAAACTTTTGGCGTCTGGGGAAGCGACCGTTGAGGATCTCTGCTTCTCCCTTCAGGTGGGAGCCGGGGGGGGCTGTTAAAGGGGTTTGGGGGTAATTAAGGGGGTTTGGGGTCCAATAAAGGGGGTTTGGGGGTCTATTAAGAGGGTTTGGGGGCTATTGAGGGAGGTTGGGGGGGCTATTAAAGGGGTTTGGGGGGCTATTAAAGGGGTTTGGGGTCCAATAAAGGGGTTTTGGGGGTCTATTAAGAGGGTTTGGGGGCTATTAAGGGGGGTTGGGGGGGCTATTAAAGGGACTTGGGGGTAATTAAGGGGGTTTGGGGGGCTATTAAAGGGGTTTGGGGGTAATTACAGCAGTTTGGGGTCCAATAAAGGGGTTTTGGGGGTCTATTAAGAGGGTTTGGGGGCTATTGAGGGAGGTTGGGGGGGCTATTAAAGGGGTTTTGTGGGTCTGTTAAGAGGGGTTGGGGGGGCTATTAAAGGGGTTTTGGGGGTCTATTAAGAGGGTTTGGGGGGGTTGGGGGGTCTATTAAGAGGGTTTGGGGGGTATTGGGGGGGTTGGGGGGGCTATTAAAGGGGTTTGGGGTCCAATAAAGGGGTTTTGGGCGTCTATTAAGAGGGTTTGGGGGCTATTAAGGGGGTTTGGGGGGCTATTAAAGGGGTTTGGGGTCCAATAAAGGGGTTTTGGGGGTCTATTAAGAGGGTTTGGGGGCTATTAGGGGGGGTTGGGGGGCTATTAAAGGGGTTTGGGGGTAATTAAGGGGGTTTGGGGTCCAATAAAGGGGGTTGGGGGTCTATTAAGAGGGTTTGGGGGCTGTTGGGGGGGCTATTAAAGGGGTTTGGGGGGCTATTAAAGGGGTTTGGGGTTCAATAAAGGGGTTTTGGGGGTCTATTAAGAGGGTTTGGGGGCTATTAGGGGGTTTGGGGGGGCTATTAAAGGGGTTTGGGGGCCTATGAAGGGGTTTTGGGGGGCTATGAAGGGGGTTTGGGGGCTATTAAGGGGGTTTTGGGGGGCTACAGAGAGGGTTTGGAGTGTATTAAAGGGGTTTGGGGGGCTGTTAAGGGGGTTTTGGGTCTATTAAAGGGGTTTTAGGGGCTTCTGAAGGGGTTTGGGGGGCTACTAAGGGGGTTTGGGGTCCAATAAAGGGGTTTTGGGGTCTACAAAATGGGTTTTGGGGGTGATATTAACAGGGTCAGGTGACCCGGGGGGGTCACATGACCCTGGGGGGGGGTCAGGTGACCCTCGGGGGGGTGGGCGGTGGTGCCACTAACGATGTCGGTGACACTAACGAGGTGCCAGGAGACGGCCTTCTCCATGCTGACCGAGGTGACCGAGCGGGCGTTGGCCCTGACCCGGGCTCCCCATTTGCTGCTGGTGGGGGGCGTGGCATGTACGTGGGGGGCCACGCCCAAGGGGGCGGGGTGAGAGGGCCAGAGGAGGCGGGACCTATAGATATGGGGGCGGGGCATAGGGATGGGGGTGGGACCCACATCTATGGGGCTGGGGCAGGTGGGGGGCACCTGTATATAAAGGGTGGGACCCACATCTATGGGGCGGGACCCATATATATGGGGCTGGAACCCATAGATATGGGGCGAGACCCACAGCTATGGGGCTGGGATCCATATATGTGGGGCTGGGATCCATATATGTGGGGCTGAACCCACAGCTATGGGGCTGGGATCCATATATGTGGGGCTGGGATCCATATATGTGGGGCTGGACCCACAGCTATGGGGCTGGGATCCATATATGTGGGGCTGGGATCCATATATGTGGGGCAGGACCCGCATCTATGGGGCTGGACCCACAGCTATGGGGCTGGGATCCATATATGTGGGGCTGGGATCCATATATGTGGGGCAGGACCCGCATCTATGGGGCTGGACCCACAGCTATGGGGCTGGGATCCATATATGTGGGGCTGGGATCCATATATGTGGGGCAGGACCCGCATCTATGGGGCTGGGACCCACATCTGTGGGGCTGGGAGATACGTATGTGGGGTGGGAGCCACAGATGCGTAGCTGAGACCCACACATGTGGGGCTGTATCCTTCCTATAGGGGTTGAGACTTACATATAGGGGGTGGGACCCACCGGTGCAAGGCTGGGACCCACAGATATGGGGCGGGATGTGGGTCTGTGGGGTGGGACCCACATCTATGGGGTGGGGGTGACCCGGGCGTCCGGTTCTTCAGGTAACCGCCGCCTCCAGCAAATGCTCCAGACCATGTGCCAGGCCCGAGGGGCCCAACTCTGCCCCACGGATGAGAGGTGGGGCCTGGGACCCACACCTGGGGGGCTGGGACCCACATCCAGGGGGTTGGGACCCATATTTAGGGGGTTGGGACCCATATATATGGGGATGAGACTCACATAGATGGGGTGGGGACCTGCCTCTGTGGGGCAGGACCCACATCTGGGGGGCTGGGACCCACATTTAGGGGGCTGAGACCCATATTTAGGGGGCCGGACCCATATATATGGGGATGAGACTCACATAGATGGGGTAGGGACCCACATCTGGGGGGCTGGACCCACATCTGGGGGTCTGAGACCCATATTTAGGGGGCCGGACCCATATATATGGGGATGAGACTCACATAGATGGGGTAGGGACCCACATCTGGGGGGCTGGACCCACATCTGGGGGGCTGGGACCCACATTTAGGGGGCTGAGACCCATATTTAGGGGGCCGGACCCATATATATGGGGATGAGACTCACATAGATGGGGTAGGGACCCACATCTGGGGGGCTGGACCCACATCTGGGGGGCTGAGACCCATATTTAGGGGGCCGGACCCACATATATGGGGATGAGACTCACATAGATGGGGTAGAGACCCACATCTGGGGGGCTGGACCCACATCTGGGAGGCTGGGACCCACATTTAGGGGGCTGAGACCCATATTTAGGGGGCCGGACCCATATATATGGGGATGAGACTCACATAGATGGGGTAGGGACCCACATCTGGGGGGCTGGACCCACATCTGGGGGGCTGGGACCCACATCTGGGGGGCTGGACCCACATTTAGGGGGCTGAGACCCATATTTAGGGGGCCGGACCCATATATATGGGGATGAGACTCACATAGATGGGGTAGGGACCCACATCTGGGGGGCTGGACCCACATCTGGGGGGCTGGGACCCACATTTAGGGGGCTGAGACCCATATTTAGGGGGCCGGACCCATATATATGGGGATGAGACTCACATAGATGGGGTAGGGACCCACATCTGGGGGGCTGGACCCACATCTGGGGGGCTGGGACCCACATCTGGGGGGCTGGACCCATATTTAGGGGGCCGGACCCATATATATGGGGATGAGACTCACATAGATGGGGTAGGGACCCACATCTGGGGGGCTGGACCCACATCTGGGGGTCTGAGACCCATATTTAGGGGGCCGGACCCATATATATGGGGATGAGACTCACATAGATGGGGTAGGGACCCACATCTGGGGGGCTGGACCCACATCTGGGGGGCTGAGACCCATATTTAGGGGGCCGGACCCACATATATGGGGATGAGACTCACATAGATGGGGTAGAGACCCACATCTGGGGGGCTGGACCCACATCTGGGAGGCTGGGACCCACATTTAGGGGGCTGAGACCCATATTTAGGGGGCCGGACCCATATATATGGGGATGAGACTCACATAGATGGGGTAGGGACCCACATCTGGGGGGCTGGACCCACATCTGGGGGGCTGGGACCCACATCTGGGGGGCTGGACCCACATTTAGGGGGCTGAGACCCATATTTAGGGGGCCGGACCCATATATATGGGGATGAGACTCACATAGATGGGGTAGGGACCCACATCTGGGGGGCTGGACCCACATCTGGGGGGCTGGGACCCACATTTAGGGGGCTGAGACCCATATTTAGGGGGCCGGACCCATATATATGGGGATGAGACTCACATAGATGGGGTAGGGACCCACATCTGGGGGGCTGGACCCACATCTGGGGGGCTGGGACCCACATCTGGGGGGCTGGACCCATATTTAGGGGGCTGGACCCATATATATGGGGATGAGACTCACATAGATGGGGTAGGGACCCACATCTGGGGGGCTGGACCCACATCTGGGGGGCTGGGACCCACATCTGGGGGGCTGGACCCACATTTAGGGGGCTGAGACCCATATTTAGGGGGCCGGACCCATATATATGGGGATGAGACTCACATAGATGGGGTAGGGACCCACATCTGGGGGGCTGGACCCACATGTGGGGGGCTGGGACCCATATTTAGGGGTCTGAGACCCATATTTAGGGGGCCGGACCCATATATATGGGGATGAGACTCACATATATGGGGCGGGGAGGCACGTCTATGGGGCAGGTCCCACACCTGGGGGGCTGGGACCCCCATCTGGGGGGCTGGGACCCCCATTTAGGGAGCTGGACCCGTTTATAGGGGGATGAGACTCATATATGGGGTGGGGAGCCACGTCTATGGGGCTGGACCCACATCTATGGGGCTGGACCCACACATATGGGGCAGGGGGAGCCAGGACTTTGCTCTGCCCCCCCCCAGGTACTGCATCGACAACGGGGCCATGATCGCTCAGGCCGGTTGGGAGATGCTGAGGGTGGGACAAGTGACCGAACTCGCCCAATCAGGGATCACCCAGAGGTGAGGCGGGGACCCAGGCATCCGGGACCCACCTATGTGGGGCTGGGACCCCTATACGTGGGGCTGGGATCAAGATGTGTAGAGCTGGCAGCCATATATAGGGGCTGGGACCCACATATAGGGGGTGGGGGACGTATATGTGGGCCTGGGACTTCCATATGGGGGTGGGACCCGCATCTATGGGAGCCGGGACCCACATATGTGGGGCTGGGGGGCACACCTATGGGGCTGAGACCTACGTGGAGGGGGTGGGACCTACGTATAGGGGGTGGGTCCCACATCTATGGGAGCCAGGACCCACATATGTGGGGCTGGGACCTGCGTATAGGATTGGGACCCACATATGTGGGGCTGGGGGACACATCTATGGGGCTGAGACCTACGTGGAGGGGGTGGGACCTATGTATAGGGGGCGGGTCCCACATCTATGGGGCTGGGACCCACATCTATGGGAGCCAGGACCCACATATGTGGGGCTGGGACCTGCGTATAGGATTGGGACCCACATATGTGGGGCTGGGGGACACATCTATGGGGCTGAGACCTACGTGGAGGGGGTGGGACCTACGTATAGGGGGTGGGACCTATGTATAGGGGGCGGGTCCCACATCTGTGGTGTGGGACCCACATCTATGGGGCTGGGACCCATATATATGGGGTGGAACCCACATCTATGGGGTGGGACCCACATCTACGGGAGCTGGGACCCACATATGTGGGGCTGGGGGACACATCTATGGGGCTGAGACCTACGTGGAGGGGGTGGGACCTACGTATAGGGGGCGGGTCCCACATCTATGGGGCTGGGACCCACATCTATGGGAGCCAGGACCCACATATGTGGGGCTGGGGGACACATCTATGGGGCTGAGACCTACGTGGAGGGGGTGGGACCTACGTATAGGGGGTGGGACCTATGTATAGGGGGCGGGTCCCACATCTATGGGGCGGGACCCACATCTATAGGGTGTGACCTCTGACCTCTCCCCCCCCCCCCAGGTACCGGACGGACGAGGTGGAGGTGACCTGGAGGGACTGAGCTGGCCACGCCCCCGAGCCCAAGCCCCGCCCACTCAATAAAGTCCCCGCCCTCTCCCCAGCTCTTGGCTCCGCCTCTTTTTTCAGCTATAAGGGAGGGAGGGGGAGGAGCTCCCGGATTCCTGGCTCCCCCCACCCCACCCCATAGATGTGGGTCCTGCCCCATAAGTGTGGGTCCCCCATTGCCCCCCAAAACCTCCCCCGGGGGCGGGGAATCCAGGCGCAAGCCCCGCCCCTCCGCTGCCACTCACCGGCGAGCCACGCCTCCTCCCCGTCCCTCATTTACATACCCTCCGCCCACCCCGTTCTTCATTTACATACCCTCCGCCCCATGTCCTCCCGCCGGTGGAGAGCGCGAAGGCGAGGCCACGCCCCGAGGCAAAGCGTCGACCAATGGGAGAGCGGAGGGGGCGTGGCGAAGCGGAGGGGGCGTGGCGAAGCGGAGGGGGCGATGGCGCAGAGGCGGGAACGGCTCAGTCTCTGGCGGGGCGGCGGAGGGAGCGGATCGTGGCGGTAACCGGGGGAAGGGCGGGGGGAGGCGCTTACCCGTCTCCGGTTTCGGTTCTCGGTCTCCGGCTTCGGTTCCCGGTCTCGGCTCCCGGTTCCCGGTCTCGGTTCTCGGTTCCGTCGCGGTTTCCCTCGGGGTCTGCGCTTCTGGGTTTTCCCCATCCCCGACCCGCGTTCCCCCCGTCGCCGTCAGCCTCGGGCGATTCGGGGTTTTAACGGTGTCGCAGAATAAAAAAATATAAAACCGGATTAAAAAAAACCTAAACGGCTCCTTCTTCGCCCGGGGGAGGGGAACGGCTCGTTCCTCCACCGGATTTTGGGGGGTCGTACAAGGGGGAGAGCGATGGCGGGAAGCGGCTGCGCGGGGAGGGCGTGTTTGCGCAGTTTCGTTTAAAAAAACCCACGTTTTTCCTCACGCTTTGCAGTTTTTACTTCAGTTTTCGGGGTTTGAGTTGTTTCGCGTCGGTTTTATGGGGTTTCTGTGGGGTTTGGGTGTAATTTGGGGTTTTTTTACCTCAGTGTTGATCCGCTCCACCCCAGTCCCTTCTCTGTGTCGTCGTCCCCACCCCCCCCCAAATTTATTTTTTAAACTTAATTTAGCGTAATTTTTTTGTAATTTCTCTCTTTCTAAGTGTTTTTTTTAACGTTTTTGTCTCTCTTCCACTGTTTTTTTCAGATATTTTCCTCGCAGGATGAAGCGGGGAGATGCTGGTGATGAGTCAGCTTTGCTGAGAAATGTTTAATTTCGGGTTTTATACCCTTACAAATGTTCAATTTTAGGTTTTATGCCCTTAGAAATGCTTAAATTCTGCCCTTATACCCTTAAAAATGTTCAATTTTGGGTTTTAGACCCTTAAAAATGTTCAATTTTGGGTTTTAGACCCTTAAAAATGTTCAATTTTGGGGTTTAGACCCTTACAAATGTTCAATTTTGGGGTTTTATGCCCTTAGAAATGTTTAAATTCTGCCCTTATACCCTTAAATGTTTAATTCTGGGTGTTATACCCTTATAAATATTCAAATTTGGGTTTTATACCCTTGTAAATGTTCAATTTTGGGTTTTATGCCCTTGTAAATGTTTCAGTTGTGCTCTTATACCCTTATAAATGTTTATTTTTGGGTGTTTTACTCTAATAAATGTTTAATTTCGGCTTTTGTGCTTTTACAAGTGTTTAATTTCTGTCTTTATGCCCTTATAAATGTGTAACTTGTGTGTTATAATTTATTACAATTTTATTAAAACGAGGGGGTCGCCTCAGGGGAGGTTGAATTGAAACCCTCCTGATTGGAACCATTTAATTGGATAAATTATTGGAAAAAATGGGTTGGAAATAATTAAAAAATGGATTTAAGGTAAGAAAAAAATAAGGAATATAAAGGGAAAATGGGTTAAAGGGGGGAATGGGTTAAAAAATGGGGAATAAAGGGAAAAGGTATTTAAAATATGGAATATAAAGGGAAGGAGAGTTAAAGCAAGAATAAATGGGAAATTAATTAAAAAGGGAATAGGTATTCTAGAAAGAAAAGGGAAAAGACAAAAAATGGGGGAATTAAGGGAAAAATGGGTTAAAAATAAGGAGTATAAAGGGAAAATGGGTTAAAGGGGGGAATGGGTTAAAAAATGGGGAATAAAGGGAAAAGGTATTTAAAATATGGAATATAAAGAGAAGGAGAGTTAAAGCAAGAATAAATGGGAAATTAATTAAAAAGGGAATAGGTATTCTAGAAAGAAAAGGGAAAAGACAAAAAATGGGGGAATTAAGGGAAAAATGGGTTAAAAATAAGGAGTATAAAGGGAAAATGGGTTAAAAATATGGGGAATGAAAAGGAAAAGGTTGGGGAAAAAGGGGGAAATAAAGGGGGAAAAGGGTTTAAAAAGGCAGGAAGGAATGGAAAATTAAAAAGGGGGAAGTTAATATTTATTTTTATAAGGGAAAAAGGATTTAAAAAGGGGCAATGAGAAGAAAATGGGTTAAAAAGGGGAATAAAGGGAAAATTGATTTAAAATTAGTATAAAGGGGAAACGGGTTAAAAGGGATTAAAGGGAAGGTGAATTTAAGGAGTATAAAGGGAAATTGGGTTAAAAAAGGGGACTAAAATGAAAATGGGTTAAAAAGGGGAAATGGAGTTAAAGGGAATGAAGGGAAAATGTTTAAAAAAATGGAGAATGTGGGGAAAAGGGATTAAAAATCAGAGAATGTGGGGAAAATTGGGTTAAAAATTGGGGAATGAAAGGAAAATGGTGTAAAAGGGAGAACGAAGGGGAAAATGGGTTTAAAAATAGGGGAATGAAGGGAAAATGGCTTAAAAAATTGGGGAATGAAGGGAAAATGGGATAAAAAGCAGGGAATGAAAGGAAAAGGGGTTTAAAAATGGGGGAGTGAAGGGAAAATGGCTTAAAAAATTGGGGACTGAAAGGGAAAATTGTTTAAAAAGCAGGGAATGAAGAAAAAATGGGTTTAAAAAGCAGGGAATGAAGAAAAAATGGGTTTAAAAAGCAGGGAATGAAGGGAAAATGGTTTAAAACATCGGGGACTGAAAGGGAAAATGGGATAAAAAGCGGGGAATGAAGGGAAAATGGGATAAAAAGCGGGGAATGAAGGGAAAATGGGTTTAAAAAGCGGGGAATGAAGGGAGAATGGGTTTAAAAATGGGGGAATGAAGGGGAAAATGGCTTAAAAAATTGGGGAATGAAGGGGAAAATGGGATAAAAAGCAGAGAATGAAGGGAAGAGGGTTTAAAAAGCGGGGAATGAAGGGAAAATGGGTTAAAAAGGGGGGAATTAGGGGGAAAAAAAAAGACTAAAGCCTTAACGCATCAGCGAGCACCGACCCGCCGCCGTTCCCGCCGCCGCCTCTGAGGGGAGGGGGCGTGGCCGGGGGCGGGCGGGAAAGTGCGCGCATGCGCCGCCCGCCGCCATCTTGAGCGTGGCGTGACCCGCGGTCGGCCGCCATCTTGTGCGTGGCGGAGCGCGCCTCTCCCGGCTCTGCGCATGCGCGCGGCCTCCCGCCCGCCAGGGGGCGCTGCGGCGGGGCCGGCGATTGGGCGGGAAGGGAGGAGGGGGCGGGGCTTCCGCCATCATGGCGGCAGCCGGGGAGGAGGAGGAGGAGGCGGCGGCGGCGGCGGAGGCCGAGGAAGGCGACGGCGACGAGAAAGCGCTCAAAAGGCTGGAGGTGAGGGGGGAGGGGGCACGGGGAGCCCCTGGGTGCCTTTTTTGGGGGGGGGAGGGGGCGTTTTGTGAGGGGGAGGGGCCTTTGGGGGGGAGGGGCTTTTCTGTGAGGGAGAGGGGCCTCT
This sequence comes from Haliaeetus albicilla, assembly GCF_947461875.1. NCBI lineage: Eukaryota > Metazoa > Chordata > Aves > Accipitriformes > Accipitridae > Haliaeetus > Haliaeetus albicilla. Next base: position 5,371,073 of record NC_091511.1, read on the forward strand.
TAGGGAGGGGGAGGGGCATTTTTGTGAGGGGTGGGGCCTTTGGGTGGGGCCTTTTAGGTGAGGGAGGGGCCTTTTGTGAGGGGGAGGGGCCTTTTGTGAGGGGTGGGGCCTTTGGGTGGGGCCTTATAGGTGAGGGAGGGGCCTGAATGTGAGGAGGAGGAGGGGCCTTTTGGGGTGGGGGAGGGGCCTTTTGGGTGGGGAGGGGCCTTTCTGTTGGGGGAGGGTCCTTTTTGTGAGGGGGAGGGGCCTTTTCAGGTGAGGGAGGGGCCTTAATGTGAGGGGGAGGGGTCTTTTTGTCGGGGAGGGGCCTTTTTGTCAGGGGAGGGGCCTTCTCATGAAGGGGAGGGGCCTATTTGTTAAGAGGAGGGGCCGTTTTGTCAGGGGGAGGAGCATTTTTGTCAAGGGGAGGGGCCTTTTTAGGTGAAGGAGGGGCCTTAATGTGAGGGGGAGGGGCCTTTTGGGTGGGGGGAGGGGAGCCCCTGAGACCCCAACGCCTCAATCCCCCCCCTCCCCCCGCCCCGTTTCGCCGTCAGGATTTGGTGACGGAACTTTACCGCTTCCGCGACCGTCTCCCTCAAAAAGAACGTCCCGCCGACGCCCGCGATGCCGACGCCCGCGATGCCGACGCCCGCCGCGCCGACGCCCGCCGCGCCGACGCCCGCCCAGCCGACGCCCGCCCAGCCGACGCCCACCCCGCCGCGACCCTTTTGGCGGACGAAATGGAGAAAACTTTACGCCTGATGGACGAAATAGAAGGTACCGCCCCGCCCGCGCCCGCCCCGCCGCCCTCCCCGCCCAGGGCGCGGCCCTCCTAACCCCGCCTCCTTCAGTCTCCCCGCAGGGGCGGGGCCGGGCGTTGGTTTTACGGGCGCGGGCGCTGGGCGTGAGCCCCGCCGGGCGGGGCCGGGCGGAGGAAGCTTTGAGCCGCGCCGTCAAACTGGCGCCGGGGCTGGGCCCCGCCTGGCTCCGCCTGGGGGAGGCGCGGTGGCAGCGCGGGGACGTGGAGGGGGCGCGGGCCTGCTTCGCCGGAGCCCTCGCCCACGTGAGTGGGGTGCTGGGGGGGTCAGGGTGCTGGCGGGGGGGTCAGGGTGCTGCGAGGGGGTCAGGGTGCTGGGTGGGGGGGTTTAGGGTGGTGTTTGGGGGGTTTGGGTGCTGTTTGGGGGGGGCTAGGGGGGCTTAGGGTGGTGTTTGGGGGGTTTGGGTGCTGGGAGGGGGGGTCAGGGTGCTGGGTGGGGGGGTTTAGGGTGGTGTTTGGGGGGTCAGGGTGCTGGTTGGGGGGGTCAGGGTGCTGTTTTGGGGGGCTGGGAGGCCTTAGGGTGCTGGTTGGGGGGGCTTAGGGTGGTGTTTGGGGGGGTCAGGGTGCTGCGAGGGGGTCAGGGTGCTGGGTGGGGGGGTTTAGGGTGGTGTTTGGGGGGTTTGGGTGCTGTTTGGGGGGGGTTGGGTGCTGTTTTGGGGGGGCTGGGGGGGCTTAGGGTGGTGTTTGGGGGGTTTGGGTGCTGGGAGGGGGGGTCAGGGTGCTGGGTGGGGGGGTTTAGGGTGGTGTTTGGGGGGTTTGGGTGCTGGTTGGGGGGGTCAGGGTGCTGTTTAGGGGGGCTGGGGGGGCTTAGGGTGGTGTTTGGGGGGTTTGGGTGCTGGTTGGGGGGGTCAGGGTGCTGTTTTGGGGGGCTGGGAGGCCTTAGGGTGCTGGTTGGGGGGGCTTAGGGTGGTGTTTGGGGGGGTCAGGGTGCTGCGAGGGGGTCAGGGTGCTGGGTGGGGGGGCTTAGGGTGGTGTTTGGGGGGGTCAGGGTGCTGCGAGGGGGTCAGGGTGCTGGGTGGGGGGGTTTAGGGTGGTGTTTGGGGGGTTTGGGTGCTGTTTGGGGGGGGTTGGGTGCTGTTTTGGGGGGGCTAGGGGGGCTTAGGGTGGTGTTTGGGGGGTTTGGGTGCTGGTTGGGGGGGTCAGGGTGCTGTTTAGGGGGGCTGGGGGGGCTTAGGGTGCTGCTTGGGGGGGCTTAGGGTGGTGTTTGGGGGGTTTGGGTGCTGTTTGGGGGGGGTTGGGTGCTGTTTTGGGGGGGCTAGGGGGGCTTAGGGTGGTGTTTGGGGGGTTTGGGTGCTGGTTGGGGGGGTCAGGGTGCTGTTTAGGAGGGCTGGGGGGGCTTAGGGTGGTGTTTGGGGGGTTTGGGTGCTGTTTGGGGGGGTTTGGGTGCTGTTTTGGGGGGCTGGGGGGGCTTAGGGTGCTGCTTGGGGGGGCTTAGGGTGGTGTTTGGGGGGTTTGGGTGCTGTTTGGGGGGGGTTGGGTGCTGTTTTAGGGGGCTGGGGGGGCTTAGGGTGCTGCTTGGGGGGGCTTAGGGTGGTGTTTGGGGGGTTTGGGTGCTGGGAGGGGGGTCAGGGTGCTGGGTGGGGGGGTTTAGGGTGGTGTTTGGGGGGTTTGGGTGCTGTTTGGGGGGGGTTGGGTGCTGTTTTGGGGGGGCTAGGGGGGCTTAGGGTGGTGTTTGGGGGGTTTGGGTGCTGGGAGGGGGGTCAGGGTGCTGGGTGGGGGGGTTTAGGGTGGTGTTTGGGGGGTTTGGGTGCTGTTTGGGGGGGTTTGGGTGCTGTTTGGGGGGGTCAGGGTGCTGTTTAGGGGGGCTGGGGGGGCTTAGGGTGCTGGTTGGGGGGGCTTAGGGTGGTGTTTGGGGGGTCAGGGTGCTGTTTCAGGGGGTTTAGGTGCTGTTTGGGAGGGTTTGGGTGCTGTTTAGGGGGGCTGGGGGGGCTTAGGGTGCTGGTTGGGGGGTCAGGGTGCTGGGAGGGGGGGTCAGGTGGTGTTTGGGGGGGTTTAGGTGCTGTTTTGGGGGGTTGGGGGGGCTTAGGGTACTGGTTGGGGGGGCTTAGGGTGGTGTTTGGGGGGTTTGGGTGCTGTTTTGAGGGGCTGAGGGTGCTGTTTGGGGGGGCTCAGGGTGCTGTTGGGGGGGACTTGGGGGGTCAGGGTGCTGTCTGGGGGCCTGGGGGCACCAGGGTGCTGTTTGGGGGGGTCAGGGTGCTGTTTAGGGGGGCTTAGGGTGCTGGTTGGGGGGGTTGGGAGCTGTTTGGGGGGGATCAGGGTGCTGGGGGGGGTCAGGGTGCTGCTGGCGGTGGTTGGGGGGGGGTCAGGGTGCCGTTCGGGGGTGGCGATAAGCAGTTCGGGTGCTTTTGGCGGGGGGGGGGGAGGTTCTGCCATGATTTGGGGGGGCTCCGGAGCAACATCGAGGTGCTGGGAGGGGGGTCAGGGTGCTGGGGGGGGGGTCAGGGTGCTGTCGGGTGCCCTGGCCGTGGGTCCGGCCCCACATTTGCCCCCCCCCCGGGCAGGGGGAGGACGCGGAGGCGCGACGCCTCCTCTCCATGGCGCTGCGGGCCGGGGGGGCCGGGGGGGCCCTCAGGGAGAGTTTGGCGCAGGCCGAGGCGGCCGTTCGCTGCGCCCCCACCGACGGGCGCTCCTGGTGTGAGTGGGGGGTCCTGGGGGGCCGGGGGGGGGCTTGGGGGGGATTTGGGGGGTCTAAGGGGGGGTTTGGGGGGGGATTTGGGGGTCTAAGGGGGTGGAAAGGGGGGTTTGGGGGGGCTGGGGGGGTTTTGGGGGGATTTTGAGGGGGTTTGGGGGGATTTGGGGGTCTAAGGGGGGGTTTGGGGGGGGATTTGGGGGTCTAAGGGGGGCTGGGGGGGTTTTGGGGGGATTTTGAGAGGGTTTGGGGGGATTTGGGGGTCTAAGGGGGGGTTTGGGGGGGCACTTGGGGGGCTGGGGGGGTTTGGAGGGATTTGGGGGGGATTTGGGGGTCTAAGGGGGGGTTTGGGGGGGCACTTGGGGGGCTGGGGGGGTTTGGGGGGATTTGGGGGGGATTTGGGGGTCTAAGGGGGGGTTTGGGGGGGCACTTGGGGGGCTGGGGGGGTTTGGGGGGATTTGGGGGGTCTAAGGGGGGGTTGGGGGGGATTTGGGGGGATTTTGGGGGGTATTTGGGGGTCTAAGGGGGGTAAACAGGGGTTTTGGGGGGCACTTGGGGGGCTGGGGGGGCAGCTGGGGGTGGCCGTGGGGCTGAGGACCCCGCCCGCCCCGCCCTGCCCCGCCCCGCAGACGTGTTGGGCAACGCCTACGTCTCGCTCTTCTTCGCGGGGGGGCAGAGCCCCGACGCCGCCCGCCGCGCCCTGGGGGCCTACGCCCAGGCGGTGGGTGGGGCTGGGGGGGGGCACTTATGGGGCTGGGGGGGGGCACTTGGGGGGCTGGGGGGGCACTTATGGGGCTGAGGGGGGGCACTTGTGGGGCTGAGGGGGGGGCACTTGGGGGGCTGGGGGGGCACTTGGGGGGCTGGAAAGTTACTTGTGGGGCTGGGGGGCACTTATGGGGCTGGAAAGTTACTTATGGGGCCGGGGGGTTACTTATGGGGCTGAGAGGAGGCACTTGTGGGGCTGGGGGGTCACTTGTGGGGCTGGGGGGGTCACTTATGGGGCAGGGGGGCACTTATGGGGCTGGAAAGTCACTTGTGGGGCTGGGGGTCACTTATGGGGCCGAGGGGGGTCACTTGTGGGGCTGGGGGGGTCACTTATGGGGCAGGGGGGCACTTATGGGGCAGGGGGGCACTTATGGGGCTGGAAAGTCACTTGTGGGGCTGGGGGTCACTTATGGGGCCGAGGGGGGTCACTTGTGGGGCTGGGGGGTCACTTGTGGGGCTGGGGGGGTCACTTATGGGGCAGGGGGGCACTTATGGGGCAGGGGGGCACTTATGGGGCTGGAAAGTCACTTGTGGGGCTGGGGGTCACTTATGGGGCCGAGGGGGGTCACTTGTGGGGCTGGGGGGTCACTTGTGGGGCTGGGGGGGTCACTTATGGGGCAGGGGGGCACTTATGGGGCAGGGGGGCACTTATGGGGCTGGAAAGTCACTTGTGGGGCTGGGGGTCACTTATGGGGCCGAGGGGGGTCACTTGTGGGGCTGGGGGGGCACTTGGGGGGCTGGAAAGTTACTTATGGGGCCGGGGGGTTACTTATGGGGCTGAGAGGAGGCACTTGTGGGGCTGGGGGGGGCACTTGGGGGGCTGGGGGGGCACTTGTGGGGCTGGGGGTCACTTATGGGGCTGGAAAGTTACTTATGGGGCCGGGGGGTTACTTATGGGGCTGAGAGGAGGCACTTGGGGGGCTGGGGGGGCACTTGGGGGGCTGGAAAGTTACTTATGGGGCCGGGGGGCACTTGTGGGGCTGGGGGCTCAGTTATGGGGCGGGGGGGTGTTTAGGGGCGTGGCTTCGCTGTGGGGTGGGGCGATGGGGCGGGGCTGTGGGGTGACGCGATGTCTCCGCCCCCTTCCCCCAGGAGCGGGTGGATCCGGAAGCGGCCAATAACCCCGACCTGCACCTCAACCGCGCCACGGTGAGCAGCCAATGGGGAGACGGGGGGCTAGGGCGGGGCTGGCGGGGGCGGGGCGGGGCCGCCGGGGCGTGGTGTTGCCGCCAGGGGCGGGGCTGTGGGGCTGGGGGGTTCGATGGGGCGGAGGGAGGGGGCGGGGCCTGGTGTGTAGGCGTGGCATGTGGAGGGGGAGGAGCCATGGTGGCAGGGGGAGGTGCTGTGGGCGTGGCCAGCGCCACAGTCATCCTATAGGGTCTCTGCTGGGCGTGAGGGGGCGTGGCCACCCCGAGGGGGCGTTCCCAGGGTGTGGCCACTGCCCCTGTTGTCCCATGGGGTGTTAAGCGTGGGGGGCGTGGCCGACGCAAGGGCGTGTCCACCACCGCGGGGGCGTGGCCGACCACCCAACCCCGCGTGTGTGTGTGGGGGGGGGGTGTTCCGAGGGGCGTGGCCTTGCTCCGCCTTCTCCAAGAGGGCGTGTCCTCGGGCGGGGCGCCTTTCGAGTGGCGGTGGGCGTGGCCGATGAGGCCCCGCCCCCTCCAGTCCCCTCAGCCAATGGGACGCCCCGACAGCTGCTGCAGTACCAGGAGCGTTTCGGGGCGGCGCTGGAGGGGCTGGGCCGGGCGGCGGCCTTGGCCCCCGGGTGGGAGGAGCCTCGGCGGCGCCACGCCCACCTCCTCGACTTCCTGGGGCGGCTCTGCGCCCTGCTGGCCAATCGGGTGAGGGGGGCGGGGTTTCTGCAAGGGGGGGGCGGGGCGGAGGGCTGGGAGGGGCACTTGGGGGGCTGGGGGGGGTCACTTATGGGGCTGGGGGAGTCACTTGTGGGGCTGGGGGTCAGTTATGGGGTCGAGGGGGTCACTTATGGGGCAGGGGGTCACTTGTGGGTCTGGGGGGTCACTTGTGGGGCCAGTTATGGGTCGACGGGGTCACTTATGGGGCTGGGGGGGCACTTATGGGGCTGGGGGAGTCACTTATGGGGCTGGGGGGAACTTATGGGGCTGGGGGAGTCACTTGTGGGTCTGGGGGATCGGTTATGGGGCTGGGGGGTCACTTATGGGGCTGAGGAATCACTTATGGGGCTGGGGGGCCACTTGTGGGTCTGGGGGGTCAGTTATGGGGTCGAGGGGGTCACTTGTGGGGCTGGGGGAGTCACTTATGGGGCTGGGGGGAACTTATGGGGCTGGGGGAGTCACTTATGGGGCTGGGGGGAACTTATGGGGCTGGGGGAGTCACTTGTGGGTCTGGGGGATCGGTTATGGGGCTGGGGGGGCACTTATGGGGCTGGGGGAGTCACTTATGGGGCTGGGGGGAACTTATGGGGCTGGGGGGCCACTTGTGGGTCTGGGGGGTCAGTTATGGGGTCGAGGGGGTCACTTGTGGGGCTGGGGGGTCACTTATGGGGCTGGGGGGGCACTTATGGGGCTGGGGGGAACTTATGGGGCTGGGGGGTCACTTGTGGGGCTGAGGAATCACTTATGGGGCTGGGGGGCCACTTGTGGGGCTGGGGGGTCAGTTATGGGGTCGAGGGGGTCACTTGTGGGGCTGGGGGGTCACTTATGGGGCTGGGGGGGCACTTATGGGGCTGGGGGAGTCACTTATGGGGCTGGGGGAACTTATGGGGCTGGGGGGTCACTTGTGGGGCTGAGGAATCACTTATGGGGCTGGGGGGCCACTTGTGGGTCTGGGGGGTCAGTTATGGGGTCGAGGGGGTCACTTGTGGGGCTGGGGGGTCACTTATGGGGCTGGGGGGGCACTTATGGGGCTGGGGGAGTCACTTATGGGGCTGGGGGAACTTATGGGGCTGGGGGGTCACTTGTGGGGCTGAGGAATCACTTATGGGGCTGGGGGGCCACTTGTGGGTCTGGGGGGTCAGTTATGGGGTCGAGGGGGTCACTTGTGGGGCTGGGGGGGGCACTTATGGGGCTGGGGGGAACTTATGGGGCTGGGGGGAACTTATGGGGCTGGGGGAGTCACTTGTGGGGCTGAGGAATCACTTATGGGGCTGGGGGGCCACTTGTGGGTCTGGGGGGTCAGTTATGGGGTCGAGGGGGTCACTTGTGGGGCTGGGGGGTCACTTATGGGGCTGGGGGGGCACTTATGGGGCTGGGGGAGTCACTTATGGGGCTGGGGGAACTTATGGGGCTGGGGGGTCACTTGTGGGGCTGAGGAATCACTTATGGGGCTGGGGGGCCACTTGTGGGTCTGGGGGGTCAGTTATGGGGTCGAGGGGGTCACTTGTGGGGCTGGGGGGTCACTTATGGGGCTGGGGGGGCACTTATGGGGCTGGGGGAGTCACTTATGGGGCTGGGGGAACTTATGGGGCTGGGGGGTCACTTGTGGGGCTGAGGAATCACTTATGGGGCTGGGGGGCCACTTGTGGGTCTGGGGGGTCAGTTATGGGGTCGAGGGGGTCACTTGTGGGGCTGGGGGGGGCACTTATGGGGCTGGGGGGAACTTATGGGGCTGGGGGGAACTTATGGGGCTGGGGGAGTCACTTGTGGGGCTGAGGAATCACTTATGGGGCTGGGGGGCCACTTGTGGGTCTGGGGGGTCAGTTATGGGGTCGAGGGGGTCACTTGTGGGGCTGGGGGGTCACTTATGGGGCTGGGGGGGCACTTATGGGGCTGGGGGAGTCACTTATGGGGCTGGGGGAACTTATGGGGCTGGGGGGTCACTTGTGGGGCTGAGGAATCACTTATGGGGCTGGGGGGCCACTTGTGGGTCTGGGGGGTCAGTTATGGGGTCGAGGGGGTCACTTGTGGGGCTGGGGGGTCACTTATGGGGCTGGGGGGGCACTTATGGGGCTGGGGGAGTCACTTATGGGGCTGGGGGAACTTATGGGGCTGGGGGGTCACTTGTGGGGCTGAGGAATCACTTATGGGGCTGGGGGGCACTTGTGGGGCTGGGGGGTCAGTTATGGGGCTGGGGGGGCGACTTGTGGGTCAGGTTATGGGTCTACGGGGTCACTTGTGGGTCTGGCCCCGCCCTGACCCCGCCCCTTTCCCCTCCCCCCCCCAGGGGAAGCTGCGCGGGAAGCGCCGCCGGGGGCTGGAGGGGCCCCTCCCCCCCTCCCTGCTGGGCCCGTTGGGGCGGGGCCTCCGCCCCTCCCCCCTCGCCGCCCTCCAGCCCGGCCCCAACCCCCAGCGGGTGCTGCTGGGGCGGGTCCTCTTCACCCTCACCCCCCCGGAGGGGGTCCCCTAGTCAGTCGCCCCTCCCCCACCTCCCCCCGCCCCTCCCCCTCCCTTTTCCCGCCCCTCCCCCTCCCTTTTCCCCACCCCTCCCCCGCTTTTTCCCCGCCCCTCCCCCGCTTTTTCTCCACCCTTCCCCCGCTTCCCCCCGCCCCTCCCCCGCTTTTGGTGGGTGGGTGGGGCACCCAAGCCCTCTCTCCCCTCCCCCACCCTCTCATCGCCCCTCCCCCGCTCCTTTCCCGCCCCTCCCCCCCATTTTCCCACCCCTCCCCCGCTTCCCCCCCGCCCTTCCCCCTCCTTTCCCCGCCCCTCCCCCTCTTTTTGGGGGTGGGGCACCCAACCCTTCCCGCCCCTCCCCCACCCTCCCCTCGCCCCTCCCCCACCCTTCAATCTCCCCTCCCCCCCCTTCCTCCTCCCTCTCCCCCCCCTTTCCCCCCACCCCTCCCCCTCTTCCCCGGCCCCTCCCCCCCCGCTTCCTCCCCCCTCCCCCCTCCCTTCCTGGCCCCTCCCCCTCTTCCCTGGCCCCTCCCCCTTTTGGGGGGGCGGGGCACCCCACCCTTCCCTCGCCCCTCCCCACCCCCCTTTCTCGCGCCCCTCCCCCCCTCTCCGGAGGACGGGGGAGGGGCGCCCCCCCGAGCGCCCCTCCCCCCCCGACCCCGCCCCCTTTCTCTGTCGCCGACAGCGCGGTGGGCGTGGCCGACGGGGCGGGGTCGGCGGCGGCGCTGACCATTTACAACGCGGCGCCGGGCTGGGGGGTGCTGGTGGGGGATGGGCTGGCCGTGGCCGAACCCCGGCTCTGCCACCACCAGCACCAGTGGCAGGGGAAGGTCGGCACTGGGAGGCACTGGGAGGCACTGGGAGGGGGGCTGGGGGGACTGGGGCATACTGGGAGGGACTGGGAAGGACTGGGAAGGGGGCTGGGGGGGACTGGGACATACTGGGAGGGACTGGGAGGGGGGCTGGGGGGACTGGGGCATACTGGGAGGGACTGGGAGGGGGGCTGGGGGGACTGGGGCATACTGGGAGGGGGGCTGGGGGGACTGGGACACACTGGGAGGGACTGGGAGGGGGGCTGGGGGGGACTGGGACATACTGGGAGGGACTGGGAGGGGGGCTGGGGGGACTGGGACATACTGAGAGGGACTGGGAGGGGGGCTGGGGGGACTGGGGCATACTGGGAGGGACTGGGAAGGACTGGGAAGGGGGCTGGGGGGGACTGGGACATACTGGGAGGGGGGCTGGGGGGACTGGAGGGACTGGGAGGGGGGCTGGGGGGACTGGGGCATACTGGGAGGGACTGGGAGGGGGGCTGGGGGGACTGGGGCATACTGGGAGGGACTGGGAGGGGGGCTGGGGGGGACTGGGACATACTGGGAGGGACTGGAAAGGGGTTTGGGGGGACTGGGAGTTACGGGGAGGGGGTTTGGGGGAACTGGGAGGGACTGGGAGGCACTGGGAGGGAGGCCGGGGGGACTGGGAGGGGGTCTGGGGGGACTGGGACATACTGGGAGGGACTGGGAGGGGACTTGGAGGACTGGGAAGGGGTTTGGGGGGACTGGGAGGCACTGGGAGGGAGGCCGGGGGGACTGGGAGGAGGTTTTGGGATATTGGGATGGGGTTTGGGGGGAACTGGGACATACTGGGAGGGATTGGGAGGGACTAGGAGGGGGTTTGGGGGGACTGGGATGGACTGGGAAGGGGTTTTGGGGGACTGGGAGGAACTGGGAGGGGGTCTGGGGGGACTGGGAGGAACTGGGAGGGGGTCTGGGGGGACTGGGAGGGGGTTTTGGGGGAAACTGGGACATACTGGGAGGAGAGTGGGCGGGCTGGGAAGGACTGGGAAGGGGGTTGGGGGGACTGGGAGGGGATTTGGGGGGAACTGGGAGATACTGGGGGGAACTGGGAGGGACTTGGAAAGCTTCTGGGGGGTCTGTACTGGTTTGAAATGCTCTATACTGGTCCATACTGGTCTGTACCAGTCCATACTACTTTGAACTGGTCCATACTGGTTTAAACTGGTCTAGACTGCTTCGAACTGGTCTGACCTGTTCCTACTGGCCAGTACTGGTCCGAACCGGTCTGTACTGGTGCGTACTGGTCTAACTGGTGCGTACTGGTCTGAACTGGTGCGTACTGGGCGCAGACCTTCTCCTTCGCGGGGATCCGGGTGCCGTCGCCGCTGTCGCTGGTCGTCAACGGGCGTCGCCCGCCGGGCCCCGCCCTGGCCCCCGCCCGCCTCGCCCTGGTCAACGACCCCGCCCCCGCCGGCGAAGCCCCGCCCCCTTAGCCCCACCCCTACCAGTGCTCCCAGATCAAGGACTGGGAAGGGGGCGGGGCAATAAAGGGCGGCGCCCGCTCCACTCTGTCTCCTTATTTGGGTGGGGTGTGTCTAGCCCCGCCCTCGCGTCGAGACCACGCCCCCACGGCACAGGCCCCGCCTCCCGTGGTGAGGGGGCGGGGCCAGGGGCCATCTTGGGTGGGTGCCCCATGGCGGTGGCCATCTTGAGTGGGTCTGCGACCCCTGGAGGCCGCCATCTTGAATGGGGCGGGTGTCTCACAGGTGGCGGCCATCTTGGGTGTGGCCGAGCCTGCCCCCCCCTCCGCCCCCCAGGTTCCTCCTCTTCCAAGATGGCCGCCAGCTCTTGGGGGGGGAGGGGCTGGGGGGGAATCTATGGGGCTGGAGAGGGACGACGGGGGACGTATGGGGCTGTGGGGCACTTGTGGGGCAGGAGGGGGGCTGTGGGGCTGGAGAAGATCTATGGGGCACTTGTGGGGCAGGAGAAGGGCTGTGGGGCTGGAAAGGCGCCATATAGGGCTGGCTATGGGGCTGGAGAAGGGCTGCAGGGTTGGCTGTGGGGCACTTGTGGGGCAGGAGGAGGGCCATGGGGCTGGCTATGGGGCACTTATGGGGCAGGAGGAGGGCTATAGGGCTAGCTATGGGGCCAGCTATGGGGCACTTGTGGGTCACAAGGCTGTAGGGCTGGCTAAAGGAGCACTTGTGGGGCAGGAGAAGGGCCATGGGGCTGGAAAGGCACCATATAGGGCTGGCTGTGGGGCTGGAGAAGGCCTATAGGGCACTTGTGGGGCAGAAAAAGGGCTGTAGGCTTGGCTGTGGGGCACCTGTGGGGCAGAAGGGCCATGGGGCTGGCCGTGGGGTACTTGTGGGGCAGGAGGAGAGCTATGGGGCTGGCCGTGGGGCACTTGTGGGGCAGGAGGAAGGCTATGGGGCTGGCTGTGGGGCACTTGTGGGGCAGGAGAAGGGCCATGGGGCTGGCTGTGGGGCAGGAGGAGAGCTATGGGGCTGGCCGTGGGGCACTTGTGAGGCAGGAGAAGGGCCATGGGGCTGGCTGTGGGGCACTTGTGGGGCAGGAGGAGAGCTATGGGGCTGGCTGTGGGGCAGGAGGAGAGCTATGGGGCTGGCTTGTGGGGCAGGAGGAGGGCTATGGGGCTGGCTGTGGGGCACTTGTGGGGCAGGAGAAGGGCCATGGGGCTGGCTTGTGGGGCAGGAGGAGAGCTATGGGGCTGGCCGTGGGGCACTTGTGAGGCAGGAGAAGGGCCATGGGGCTGGCTGTGGGGCACTTGTGGGGCAGGAGGAGAGCTATGGGGCTGGCTGTGGGGCAGGAGGAGAGCTATGGGGCTGGCTTGTGGGGCAGGACGAGGGCTATGGGGCTGGCTGTGGGGCACTTGTGGGGCAGGAGAAGGGCCATGGGGCTGGCTTGTGGGGCAGGAGGAGCGCTATGGGGCTGGCCGTGGGGCACTTGTGGGGCAGGAGAAGGGCCATGGGGCTGTCTATGGGGCTGGCCGTGGGGCAGGAGGGGGGCCATGGGTCGCGCTATGGGTCACTTGTGGGGCGCCCCGGCTCCCGCCAGCACCCGACCGCCATCTTACAAACCATCCGTCCTTTAATCGTCAAGTCGTAACGAGGTATCAAAATTAAAAGGGGGGAGGGGGAGCGAATTACTGGGGGGGTGGGGGGGTGGGGTGAAGCCGAACTACAGGGCGGGGGGGAGGGGCCACGACACCACGAACACGGCGGGGGAGGGGCGGGGGGCGCGTTTTTGGGGGGTCCCGGCTCAGTTTTGGGGGGGCGGGGTTTAGGAATCGTCCTCGCCGTTGGCGCTGTCCCGGTCGTCCTCGCCCTCCTCCGCCTCCTTCTCGTCGCCCTTGATGGACTCGAGCTGTGGGGCGGAGACGGGGCGGGGTTAGGGTGGGGCCGCCCCATAGATCCCGCGGAGCCGCCCCATAGGTCGTGGGCGGGTGGCGTATAGATTCGACGGGGACGGCCCCACGGGTTCCGTGGGGCTGGCCTGCGAATCGTGGCGCTGCCCCACAGATTCTATGGGGCAGCCCCACAGATCCAGTGGGGCCACTCTGGCAGTTCGGCGGGGCTGCCCTATAGGTTTCGGTGGCACTGCCCTATAGATTCGGTGCAGCTGCCCTATGGATTCAGCGGGGCCAGCCCCCTAGAGTCAATGGGGCAGCCCCACAGATTCCATGGGCCCTCTCCCCACATTCCATGGGGCAGCCCCACAGATTCCATGGGTCCACCTCACGCACTCCCTGGATCCACCCCACACATTCCATGAGGCAGCCCCACAAATTCTGTGGATCCACACCCCGCATTCTGTGGGGCAGCCCCACACATTCCATGGATCCACCCCACACATTCTATGGGGCAGCCCCACAGATTCCATGGGTCCGCCCCACAGATTCCACAGGTCCTCTCCCCACATTCCGTGGGCCCACCCGCCACATTCTATGGGTCCACCCCACGCATTCTATGGGGCAGCCCCACACATTCTATGGGGCAGCCCCACACATTCCACGGGTCCTCTCCCCACATTCCCTGGGCCCACCCCCCACATTCTATGGGTCTGCCCCCCACATTCGCTGGGTCCACCTCACACATTCCCTGGGTCCACCCCACACATTCTATGGGGCAGCCCCACACATTCTATGGGGCAGCCCCACACATTCCATGGGTCCTCTCCCCACATTCCGTGGCCCACCCGCCACATTCTATGGGTCCACCCCACACATTCTATGGGGCAGCCCCACACATTCTATGGGTCCACCCCACGCATTCTATGGGGCAGCCCCACACATTCTATGGGGCAGCCCCACACATTCCATGGGTCCGCCCCCCACATTCCACGGGCCCACCCGCCACATTCTATGGGGCAGCCCCACACATTCTATGGGTCCACCCCACACATTCCCTGGGTCCGCCCCACACATTCCATGGGGCAGCCCCACACATTCTGCGGGTCCTCTCCCCACATTCCATGGGTCCACCCGCCACATTCTATGGGTCCACCCCACGCATTCTATGGGGCAGCCCCACACATTCTATGGGGCAGCCCCACACATTCATGGGTCCGCCCCCCACATTCCGCGGGCCCACCCGCCACATTCTATGGGGCAGCCCCACACATTCCATGGGTCCGCCCCACACATTCCATGGGTCCGCCCCACACATTCCGCGGGCCCGCCCCCCACATTCCGCGGGCCCGCCCCCCACATTCCGCGGGCCCGCCCCCCTCACCTGATCGTCCCCCCTCTCCTCGGCCTCCTCGTCATCCAGCAGGTCGCCCTCCTCCGCCGAATCCTCGCCCCCCGCCTCCGCCTTGGCTCCGCCCCCCCCCTCCTCCTTCTTGCCGAGCTGCCCCCCTGCTCCTCCTCCGCCTTCTCGCTCTTCTGCTCTGCGGGCGACACGACGCGCGGAAAAAAAAAAAAAAAACAAAACAACAAAAGGAGAGGAAAAAAAAAAAAAAACAACAAAAAAACCGGCCCCGGCGTGAAACGCAACCCCAAAACCCTCCGCTTTCGCCCCCAAAACCCCGCCCTGCCCCGCCCTGCCCCGCCCTCCGCCCCCCAACTTACTCTGCTCCTTCTCGATTTTCTCCAAACTCTCCAGCAGCGCGTCCACCTTCTGCTTGATCTGGCTCAGCTCCTTCTTGATGCTCTGCAGGTCGTCGCCTTTCACTGCCCCCAAAATCCTCGTTAATCGCCCCGAAAAGGTGCCCCACCCCCAGAATTGTACCACTTTGGGGGTTTTTCCCCCAAAAAATCACCTACGTTCCCCGATTTGGAGGAAGAGCCCCGCTGGCCGCTCTTGGAGTTGAAGCCGCTCTTCCCTCGCCGCGACGTGTTGCCCGAAACTCGTTGTCGTTTGGACGGGACGACGGCCCGGGCGATGGGAGGGGGCGGGGGGACGCGGGCGGGGTAGCTATACATCCTATCAGAGGCGAGGGGTGGGGCGGGGCTTAGCCCGCCCCGGAGCTCGGTGGGGACGCGGGGGATGAAGTTTTTTTTTTTTTTTTTTATTATTTACCTGTCGTAATAATCCCGCTGGAAATCGTAATCCAGGTCGAAGGAGGATCTGCGGGGGCGGGGGAAAAAAATAGAGGGGTGGGGTGAGGCGGGGCGGGGCCGGGGCGGGGCTCGCCCTGAGGGTGTGGGGCAGCCCATAGGGATTTTGGGAGGGGGAGGATAGAAGAAAAAGGGTCCCGACCTGACGAGGGGGGACGGAGAAGGTGGGGCAGCTACTGACCCGTACATCTCGGCCGCCGAGCGCTTCACCCCCGCCTTGCCGCGGTTCACCTTGGGCTCGGCCGCCAGGTTGATGTCTGTGGGGGCGGAGCCGGGGCGGGGCAGGGCGGGGTCCCGCCGTTAGGAGGGAGGGAGGGAGGGCGGGCGGGGGGGGATGGGGAGGGGTTTGGGGGGCTCGGTGGGGAGGGGGGGGGGGGTCTGCGGGGCGGCTGGGGGTGGAGATTGGGGGATCTGTGGGGTGTCTGTGGGGCTGGGGGGGGAGCTGGGGGGCAGCTGTGGGGCTGGGGGGCATTTGTGGGGCTGGGGGGGCATTTGTGGGGCTGGGGGGGCATTTGGGGGATCTGTGGGGCGTCTGTGGGGCTGGGGGGCATCTATGGGGCATCTATGGGGTGTCCGTGGGGCTGGGGGTGGAGTTTGGGGGGATCTGTGGGGTGTCTGTGGGCTGGGGGGAGCTGGGGGGGCATTTGTGGGGCTGGGGGGGCATTTGTGGGGCTGGGGGGGCATTTGGGGGGAACTGTGGGGCGTCTGTGGGGCTGGGGGGCATCTATGGGGCATCTATGGGGTGTCTGTGGGCTGGGGGTGGAGTTTGGGGGGATCTGTGGGGTGTCTGTGGGGCTGGGGGGGAGCTGGGGGGCAGCTGTGGGGCTGGGGGGGCATTTGTGGGGCTGGGGGGGGCATTTCGGGGGATCTGTGGGGTGTCTGTGGGGCTGGGGGTGGAGTTTGGGGGGAACTATGGGTGTCTGTGGGGCTGGGGGGGCATTTGTGGGGCTGGGGGTGGAGTTTGGGGGGATCTATGGGGCAACTGTGGGGCTGGGGGGGACCTACGGGGTGTCCATGGGGCTGGGGGTGGAGTTTGGGGGGATCTGTGGGGCAGCTGTGGGGCTGGGGGTGGAGTTTGGGGGCATCTATGGGGTGTCTGTGGGGCTGGGGGGGGCATTTGTGGGGCTGGGGGTGGAGTTTGGGGGATTTATGGGGTGTCTGTGGGGCTGGGGGTGGAGTTTGAGGGGATCTGTGGGGCAGCCGTGGGGCTGGGGGTGGATTTGGGGGATCTGTGGGGCAGCCGTGGGGCTGGGGGGTGGATTTGGGGGATCTGTGGGGCAGCCGTGGGGCTGGGGGGTGGATTTGGGGATCTGTGGGGCAGCCGTGGGGCTGGGGGGTGGATTTGGGGGATCTGTGGGGCAGCCGTGGGGCTGGGGGGTGGATTTGGGGGATCTGTGGGGCAGCCGTGGGGCTGGGGGGTGGATTTGGGGGATCTGTGGGGCAGCCGTGGGGCCGGGCAGCGGCCGTGGGGCCACTTGTGGGGTGTGGAGCTGCGTGTGGGGCAGGCGAACCCCCGGGGGGTCAGCGATGGGGCCGGGGGCAACCTGTGGGGCCACTGGGCCACTTGTGGGGCTACGGGGCCGGCTCCGAGCCCGCCCTGTCACTTATGGGGCTGGGGGGGACCTCTAGGGCCAGTGGGGGGTCTGTGGGGCCACCTGGAGATCTATGGGGCCACCCAAACCTCTATGGGGCCACCTGAAAACCTACTGGGCCACCCAAAGACCTACTGGGCCACCCAAAACTCTATGGGGCCACCCAAAGACCTACTGGGCCACCCAAACGTCTACTGGGCCACCCAAAACTCTATGGGGCCACCCAAAGACCTACCGGGCCACCCAAATGTCTACGGGGACCACCCAAAGGTCTCTCTGGCCTCACCCAAAAACCTACGGGGCCACCCAAAGACCTACTGGGCCACCCAAAACCCTACATGGCCACCCAAGGACCTCTTTGACTCCACCCAAAACTACATGGCCACCCAAAAACTCTACGGGACCACCCAAAAACCTACATGGCCTCCCAAAACTCTACATGGCCACCCAAAAACCTACCGGGCCACCCAAAACTCTACGTGGCCACCCAAAAACCCTACGTGGCCACCCAAAACCCTACGTGGCCACCCAAAAACCCTACGTGGCCACCCAAAAACCCTACGTGGCCACCCAAAAACCCTACGTGGCCACCCAAAAACCCTACGTGGCCACCCAAAAACTCTACGGGACCACCCAAAAACTCTACGGGACCACCCAAAAACCTACCGAGACCACCCAAAACTCTACATGGCCACCCAAAAACTCTACATGGCCACCCAAAAACCTACACGGCCACCCAAAAACCTACCGGGACCACCCAAAAACCTACATGGCCACCCAAAAACTCTACATGGCCACCCAAAACTCTACGGGACCACCCAAAAAACTCTACGGGACCACCCAAAAACTCTACGGGACCACCCAAAAACTCTACGGGACCACCCAAAAACCTACCGGGGCCACCCAAAACTCTACGGGACCACCCAAAAACCTACATGGCCACCCAAAAACTCTACATGGCCACCCAAAAACTCTACATGGCCACCCAAAACTCTACGGGACCACCCAAAAACCTACCGGGACCACCCAAAAACTCTACATGGCCACCCAAAACCCTACATGGCCACCCAAAAACCTACCAAGAGCACCCAAAACTCTACATGGCCACCCAAAAACCTACCGGGACCACCCAAAACCCTACATGGCCACCCAAAAACTCTACGGGACCACCCAAAAACCTCAGCGGCCCCACCCGCGGGCACGCCCCCTCCTCCGCCGGGGGGGCGGGACTCACCCAGGACCTGCCCGGCGATCATGCGCCCGTCCTCGCCGGCCACGGCGGCGCGGGCGTTGCGCTCGTTAACGTACTGGACGAAGGCGAAGCCTTTGTGGACGGAGCAGCCGACGATTTTGCCGTATTTGGAGAAGATGGCCTCCACGTCGCTCTTCTTCACCACCAAGGTGTTGAGGTTGCCGATGAAGACCCGGGAGTTCATGGAACGCGGGTCCGTCTTGTTGGTCACGTTGCTGGCCATGGCGGCGGCCGGGGTGGGCGGGGCGGGAGGGCGGGGCGCAAAAAACAAGGGAGGGGAGGGCGGGGCGCGGACCTGTTTGGGGGCGGGGAGGGGAAGAGAAAGAGAAAAAAAAGAGAAAACGAGGGGGAGGGGATGGGTGGTGATACCTCTGGAACCGCCCGGTTGGGGGTGGGCGGGGTTTAAAGCGGGAGGGGCGGGGCTTGTGAGCGGGAGGGGTGTCGGTTGGAGGCGACGCCCGCCCCCCCCCCCGGCCCACCCAAAGGGGTTTTGGGGGGACCTGAGGTGGGCGGGACCTCAAGGTCTTCATCGCGGCCATCATGGCCGTCAGCCAACCACCACCCCTGTGACGCTTGCTCGTTAACAATGAGCATTGTTAGCGACGCTCATTAGTGGGAGGAGCCTAAAGTCTTGAGCGACACCCCCAAAAATGGGGTTTGGGGGGACCCAGGGCGGGCGGGACCTCAAGGTGTCCATTATGGCCATCACTCAACCGCCACCTCTACGCTACTTGCTCGTTAACAACGAGCATCGTTAGCGATGCTCGTTAGTGGGAGGAGCCTAGAGTCTTGAGTGACACCCCCAAAAAGGGGTTTTGGGGAGACCCGAGGTGGGCGGGACCTCAAGGTCTTCATTGCGGCCATCATGGCCATCAGCCAACCACCACCCCTACGACGCTTGCTCGTTAACGACGAGCATCGTTAGTGACGCTCATTAGTGGGAGGAGCAACAATGAGCATCATTAGCAACGCTTGTTAGTGGGAGGAGCCTCATGTCGTTAGTGAGCCTCCTAAAAGGGGGTTTTGGGGGGCCCCGAGGTGGGCGGGACCTCAAGGTCTTCATCGCAGCCATCATGGCCGTCAGCCAACCACCACCCCTGTGACGCTTGCTCGTTAACGACGAGCATCGTTAGCGACGCTCATTAGTGGGAGGAGCCTAAAGTCTTGAGCGACACCCCCAAAAAGGGGGTTTGGGGGGGCCCAAAGTGGGCGGGACCTCAAGGCGTCCATCATGGCCATCACTCAACCGCTATCTCTACGCTACTTGCTCGTAAACAACGAGCATCGTTAGCGACGCTCGTTAGTGGAAGAAGCAACGATGAGCATCGTTAGTGACGCTCATTAGTGGGAGGAGCCTCGAGTCTTGAGTGACACCCCCAAAAAGGGGTTCTGGGAGCCCCAAGGTGGGCGGGACCTGGAGGTGTCCATCATCGCCATCACCCAACCATCGTCTCCCATCAACGCCCGCCTCCGCCGCGCTTCCTCGTTAGCGGCGCTCATCATTAGCGACGCTCGTTAGCGGGAGGAGCCTCTGAGGGGTGGGGGGGCGGCGGCACCCCCCTGCCAATCGATTTTTGGGGAGCCGCTAATTAAGCTCCAGACCTTCCGCTCACCATCATCTTCATCAGGCAATCACCACGCTCATTAGCATCCCGCCCTAACGAGGGCCTCGGCCCACCCCCTTAATTAATACAGCGACACGCCCCCCCATCAGCCCCCCATCCGGGGATTGGCTGTTTGTCCCGTTACCATCATCAGCCCCGCCCCCTTCACCGATGCCGCTCGTTAGCACGCCCCCCCTTAGCCCCACCCCCTCGTTAGCAACCCACCCTGACGACCTCCGTGCCCCGCCCCGATTAATTACGGCGACCCCCGACCCTTTGTCCTTAACCGCCATTTTGGCGGCGCCCCGCCCAGAAGGAAGGCCCCTCCCCCCCTCCTCGTTTGCCCGCCCTCCCTCGTTAACGAGCCCTCGTTAACGAGCCCCTCCCCCCCTTCCTCTTACCGTTGGGGGGGGGAGGGGGGGCTCGAGGCGCTCCGGTGGAGGGGGGGGAGGGGCGTCCGTGGGTCGCGGCGGCGGCGTGGGGGGAGGGGTGGGAGGAAGAGGGGGCGGGGCTTGAGGGGGGGAGGGGCGGGCCCGAAAAACGGCCGAAAAGTGAAAGTTTTTGGGGGGGGGGGGAAGGGGGAAGGAGGGAGGGGGAGGGGGGGAGACAGGGAGGAAGAGGGGAGGGGAAAAAAAAATTAAAAAAAAATGTAAAAAGCGACGAAAAATGAAAAATAAAAAAATGAAAAATAAAAAACTAAAAAAAAAAAAAAATTAAAAATAATCAAAAACACTCAAATCCCCTGAAAATTGGGGCAGGGGGAGGGGTCGGGGGAGGGGCCAGCCAATCCCCTCCCCCTCTTTTTTTTCTCTTTTCTTTCATTTTTTTTTCCTATTTTGGAGACGGGGGGGCGGGCGGGGCGGGGCTCGGGGCGTGGCCGTCCTCCTCCTCCTCCTCCTCCTCCTCCTCTCGCCGTCCCGCCCCCGTGGGAAAAAGGGGGAGGGGCCCGGGTTGGAGGGGTGGGGGAGGGGCAAAACCTGGTGTGGGGGGAGGGAGGGGCCGGGCGGGGGGAGGGGCGAAGGGGGAGGAGCTTCGTGTATTTTTGGGGGGGGGGGAGAGGAAAAAAAAAAAAAAAAAAAAAAAAGGAGAATTTGGCACTTACGGTCGCCGCCGGCTCTAAAAAATCGCGCTGTGAAAAGACAAAAAGGGGGGGGGAAGGGGGCGGGGGGGTTAGGGCGGGGCTTCCCCACCCCTCCCCCCCCAGGAAAAGCCCCGCCCGCCCCGCCCCCGCCCCCTCCCCCGCCCCTCCGCGCGTCCCGCCCGACCCCAAATCCGAAACGACGCCCCCACCCCCCTTCCCCCCTGCGGCGGGGCGGAAAAAATGTTTGTTTTTTTTTTAAAAAATATTTATAAGGTGGGTGGGGTCTCGAGCCCCAAAAAGGGGGGTGGGGGAGGGGAGGGGGTGGGGGAGGGGTGGGGTGGGGGAGGGGCTGGGTGTGCCGCGGGGGAGGGGCTGCGCCTCGCTGGGCCCTGTGGAAGGAGAAGGGGAGAAGGTTGAGCGACCCCCACCCCCGCCCCGCCCCTCCCCCCGCCCCACCCCCCCAAAATTTGGGGACCCCTCCCCCGGGGGTGGGGGGAGGGGCCGGAGGGTCCCTTTCCGTGGGGGGAGGGGGGGGGCTGGGTGAAAAAAAAAAGGGGGATTTGGGGGCGGGGGGGGGGGATTTGGGGGCGGGGGGGGGGGGATGTTGGGGGAGGGTGAAGCGGGGCGGGGGAGGCGACGCCCAAAATGGGGCGGGAAGGGGCGTTTCCCCGGGTTTTGCCCCAAAATATGAGGGAAAAAGGGGTTTGATCAAGTTTTGCCCCAAAGTAAGATGGAAAAAGGGGTTTTCCAAGGTTTTGCCCCAAAATAAAACAGAAAAAGGGGTTTGACGAGGTTTTGCCCCAAAAGAAGACGGAAAAAGGGATTTGACGAGGTTTTGCCCCAAAATAAGAAGGAAAAAGGCGTTTTCCAAGGTTTTGTCCCAAAATAAGACGGAAAAAGGGGTTTTCCAAGGTTTTGCCCCAAAATAAGACGGAAAAAGGGGTTTTCCCAGGTTTTGCCCCAAAGTAAGATGGAAAAAGGGGTTTTCCCAGGTTTTGCCCCAAAAATGAGGCGGTAATGGGGATTTTCTCGGGTTTTGCCCCAAAAATAACACTGAAAAGGGGGTTTGCCCAAGTTTTGCCCCAAAATGAAGCAGAAATGGGGATTTTTCACAGGTTTTGCCCCAAAATGAAGCAGAAATGGGGATTTTTCACAGGTTTTGCCCCAAAATGAAGCAGAAGTGGGGATTTTTACAGGTTTTGCCCCAAAATGAAGCAGAAATGGGGATTTTCATGGGTTTTGCCCCAAAAATAACACAGAAAAGGGGTTTGCCTAAGTTTTGCCCCAAAATAACACAGAAAAGAGGCTCTTCCCAGGTTTTGCCCCGAAAATGAAGCAGAAATGGGGATTTTCACAGGTTTTACCCCCAAAATAACACAGAAAAGGGCGTTTGCCCAAGTTTTGCCCCAAAATAACATGGAAACGGGGCTTTTCCTAAGTTTTGCCCTCAAAATGAAGCAGAAATGGGGATTTTCCCAGGTTTTGCCCCAAAAATAACACGGAAAAGGCCAGTTGCCCAAGTTTTGCCCCCAAAATGAACGGAAATGGGGATTTTCACAGGTTTTGTCCCAAAAATGAAGCGGAAATGGAGATTTTCATGGGTTTTGCCCCAAAAATAACAAGGAAAAGGGGGTTTGCTCAAGTTTTGCCCCTGAAATAACACAGAAAGAGGGATTTTCCCTGTTTGCCCCACAAAAAAAAAGGCAAAAATGGGGATTTTGCCCCAAAAATAACACAGAAAAGGGTACTTTCCCCAGTTTTGCCCCTAAAAGAGGATTCTTTCCTCAGTTTTACCCCCAGAAGAGGCAGAAATGGGCATTTCCCTGGGTTTTGCCCCAAAAGCAGCATGGAAAAGGGCGTTTTCTCTGGGTTTGCCCCCAAAATGAGGTGGAAAAGGAGCTTTTTCCCTGGTTTTGCCCCCGAAAGAGATGGGAAAAAGGGGATTTTTCCTTGGTTTTGCCCCCAAAATAACGTGGAAAAGGGGATTTTCCTGCGTTTTGCCCCAAAAGTTATACGGAAAAGGGGATTCTCCTTGGTTTTGCCCCAAAGAAGAGGTGGAAAAGGGGGTTTTTCCTTGGTTTTGCCTTCAAAAACAGGGAGAAACGGGAAATTTCCCTGGTTTTGCCCCAAAAGACAGGCAGAAAAGAGGATTTTTCCTCAGCTTTGCCCCCAGAAAGAAACAGAAACGGGAATTTTCCCTGGTTTTGCCCCCAAAAGAGGCAGAAATGGGGATTTCCCCTGGGTTTGCCCCAAAAGTAACATGGAAAAGGGGATTTTCCTTTGCTTTGCCCCCCCCAAATGAGGTGAAAACGGGAATTTTCCCTGGCTTTACCCCAAAAAGTAACATGTAAACCAGAAGTTTCCTTTGGTTTGCCCCAAAAATGAGGTGGAAGTGGGTATTTTTGCTGGTTTTGCCCCAAAAATGAGGTAGAAGAGAAGGTTTTCCTCAGTTTTGCCCCCAAAGAGAGACGGAAAAGGGGATTTTCCTTGGTTTTGCCCCCCAAAAGCAGGGGAAAAAGAGGATTTTCTGTGCTTTTGCCCCAAAAGTAACGTGGAAAAACGGATTTTCCTTTGCTTTGCCCCCAAAATGAGGCGGAAACAGGAGTTTTCCCTGGTTTTGGCCCCAAAAGTAACATGGAAAATGGAAGTTTCCTTGGTTGTGCCCCCAAAAAACAAGTAAAAAGGGCATTTTCCCTGGTTTTGCCCCCAAAAAAGAAAGGGAAAAGGGGATTTTCCTCAGGTTTGCCCCCCAAATGAGGTGAAAACGGGAAATTTCCCTGACTTTGCCGCCAAAATAACACGGAGAAGTGGACTTTCCCTGGGTTTGCCCCAAAAAAAGAGGCAAGAAAAGAGGATTTTTCCTCAGTTTCATCCCCCGAAAGAAGCAAAAAAGTGGATTTTTCCCTCGTTTTGCTCCCAAAAGTGATGCAGAAACAGAGACTTTCCTTGGTTTTGCCCCAAAAGTAACATAGAAAAGTGGAATTTCCTTCGTTTTGCCCCCAAAATGAGGCAGAAACAAGAATCTTCCGTGGTTTCGTGCCAAAAAAAGAGGTGGAAAAGAGGATTTTTCCTCAGTTTTGCCCCCCAAAAGAAGCAGAAACGGGAGTTTTCCCTGGGTTTTCCCCAGAAGAGACACAGAAACAGAGACTTTCCTTGGTTTTGCCCCAAAAGTGATGCAGAAACAGAGACTTTCCTTGGTTTTGCCCCAAAAATAGCACGGAAAAGGGGATTTTCCCAGCTTTTGCCCCCAAAATGAAGCAGAAAAGAGGATTTTCCCTGGTTTTGCCCCCAAAATGAAGCAGAAAAGAGGATTTTCCCTGGTTTTGCCGCCAAAACAGAGGCAGAAAAGAGAACTTTTCCTCAGGTTTTCCCCCCCAAAAGAGGCGGGAATGGGATTTTCCCCTGGTTTTGCCCCCAAAACGAGGAGGAAACGGGGATTTTCCTGCGTTTTCCCCCCAAAATGTGACAGAAAAGGGGATTTTTTTTCCCCCCGCCTCAGTTTTACCCCCCAAAATGAGAGGGGAAAGTGGATTTTCCCTGTTTTTCCCCCCAAAACAACACCAAAAAATGGATATTTTCCCCATTTTCCCCTCAAAACCGAGGCAGAAAAGGGGATTTTTCCCTCACAACCGAGGCAGAAAAGGGGATTTTTCCTCAGCTTTCCCTCAAAACCGAGGCGCAAAAGGGGGTTTTACACCCTCTCCCCCCCCCCAAAATGAGGCGGGGGGGGGTGGACCCCCAAAACGAGGGGGGGGAGGGGTGCTCCCCCCCAAAACGAGGCTGGGGGAGGGGTTACCCCCCAAATTTAGGGAAAAAAGGGGAAGAAATCGGGGTTGGGGGGGGGGGGGTTGACCCCCGCTCCGCTGCTGGGACGATCCTGCAAGAGAAGCACAAGGAGCCCCCCCCACCAACCACCCCCAGGCCACACCCCCTCCCCTAAACCACGCCCCCTCCCCTAAACCACGCCCTCAAACCACGCCTACCTCCCCTCAGAGAGCGGAGGGCCCCCCCCATCCTCCTCACCCCCCCTTCATCTTCCTCCCCCCCCATCACCTTCCTCACCCCCCCCCGCCATCTTCCTCCCCCCCCACCTTCATCAACCCCCCCTCATCATCTTCCCCCCCCCCCCCCCCATCCTCCCTTCCCTCCTCTTCCCGCCTCCTTCCCTCACAGGGGGATGGGGGAGCTGCGCCGCCATTATCCCCCCCCCCCCTTCCTCCTCCTCCTCATCTTCCTCCTCCTCCTCTTCCTCACCCCCCACGCGTGTCCCCCTCCCCGTGGATCTACTCTCACCCCCCCCCCCCCCCCAACTCTCTCTCCCCTCACCGCTCCGGCCCCGCTCCCGCCGCCGCCGCCGCCGCCTTCGGGGGCTGCTCACAAAATGGCGCCCGCGCCGCCCTCTGCGCCGCACGGAGGGGGAGAGGGAGCGGCCCCGCCCCCTCGCTCCCGGATCTTTAGGCGCTGATTGGCGGAGAGGGGTGCCTGTCAAGCGCGCGGCCAATGGGAAAGGGGAGGCCGCCGCAGCGCGGGAGGGGGGGTGGAGAGGCGGGGAGTGGTGGAGAGGGCTTGTCAATCAAACAGCGGGGGAGGGGATTTGATGGGATTGGTGGAGAGCGCCGCCCGCCTCCCGATGGGCCAATAGGAAGGGAGAGGCGTCGCGGCGCTGTCCCCGCCCCGCAGGCGGGGCGGAGTGGAGAAGGGGGGTGGGAGGGTGGATGCGGGAGGGGGGGGTGGCGCGCATGCGCGGGCGGCCTCTGATTGGCGAGCGGGAGGGCGGGAGGCGAAGGGCAGCGCGGGCGGCGATTGGCCGAGGCGCGCTGAGGGCGGCAGGGGATTGGGCGGCCCCGTCTGTCAATCGTCAAGGAGGGGCGGGGGAGGCGGGGCCGGGGGGCGTGTCATGGCGGAGCCCAGGGGCCTGGTGTGGGCCCAGTTATACTGGTGCGGGCTGGTTTATACTGGTTTTACTCCAGTTAAACTGGTTTGGTCCCATCTAAACTGGTGTAGCCCCAATTAAACTGGTTTGGCCCCAATTTAAACTGGTTTCACCCCACTTTAAACTGGTTTAACCCCAATATAAACTGGTTCCACCTGATTTAAACTGGTTTCACCCCAGTTCATGCTGGTTTAAGCCCAGTTTAAACTGGTTTCCCCCACTTAAACTGGTTTGCCCCATTTAAACTGGTTTCACCCCAACTCACACTGGTTTAACCCCATTTAAACTGGTCCTAGTCCAGTTAAACTGGTTTGAGCCTCTTTAAACTGGTTTGGCCCCAAGTTAAACTGGTTTGACCCGATTTAAACTGGTTTCACCCCAGTTCATAATGGTTTAAGCCCAATTTAAACTGGTTTCCCCCATTTAAACTGGTTTCACCCCAACTCATACCGGTTTAACCCCATTTAAACTGGTTCTAGTCCAGTTAAACTGGTTTGAGCCGCTTTGAACTGGTTTGGCCCCAAGTTAAACTGGTTTGACCCGATTTAAACTGGTTTCACCCCAATTCATACTGGTTTCACCCCAATTCATACTGGTTTCAGTCCATTTAAACTGGTCTAGCCCCGATTCAAACTGGTTTTGCCCCTTACAAACTGCTTTAACCCCAATATAAACTGGTTTCAGTCCAGTTAAACTGGTTTCAGCCGCTTTAAATTGGTTTCACCTGATTTAAACTGGTTTCACCCCAGTTCATACTGGTTTAAGCCCAATTTAAACTGGTTTCCCCCATTTAAACTGGTTTCACCCCAACTCATACCGGTTTAACCCCATTTAAACTGGTTCTAGTCCAGTTAAACTGGTTTGAGCCACTTTGAACTGGTTTGGCCCCAAGTTAAACTGGTTTGACCCGATTTAAACTAGTTTCACCCCAATTCATACTGGTTTCACCCCAATTCATACTGGTTTCAGTCCATTTAAACTGGTCTAGCCCCGATTCAAACTGGTTTTGCCCCTTACAAACTGCTTTAACCCCAATATAAACTGGTTTCAGTCCAGTTAAACTGGTTTCAGCCGCTTTAAATTGGTTTCACCTGATTTAAACTGGTTTCACCCCAGTTCATAATGGTTTAAGCCCAATTTAAACTGGTTTCCCCCATTTAAACTGGTTTCACCCCAACTCATACCAGTTTAACCCCATTTAAACTGGTTCTAGTCCAGTTAAACTGGTTTGAGCTGCTTTGAACTGGTTTGGCCCCAAGTTAAACTGGTTTGACCCGATTTAAACTGGTTTCACCCCAGTTCATAATGGTTTAAGCCCAATTTAAACTGGTTTCCCCCATTTAAACTGGTTTCACCCCAACTCATACTGGTTTAACCCCATTTAAACTGGTTCTAGTCCAGTTAAACTGGTTTGAGCCACTTTGAACTGGTTTGGCCCCAAGTTAAACTGGTTTCACCCCAATTCATACTGGTTTTACCCCAATTCATACTGGTTTCAGTCCATTTAAACTGGTCTGGCCCCGATTCAAACTGGTTTTGCCCCTTACAAACTGCTTTAACCCCAATCTAAACTGGTTTCAGTCCAGTTAAACTGGTTTCAGCCGCTTTAAATTGGTTTCACCTGATTTAAACTGGTTTCACCCCAGTTCATAATGGTTTAAGCCCAATTTAAACTGGTTTCCCGCATTTAAACTGGATTCACCCCAACTCATACCGGTTTAACCCCATTTAAACTGGTTCTAGTCCAGTTAAACTGGTTTGAGCTGCTTTGAACTGGTTTGGCCCCAAGTTATACTGGTTTCACCCCAATTCATACTGGTTTTACCCCAATTCATACTGGTTTCAGTCCATTTAAACTGGTCTGGCCCCGATTCAAACTGGTTTTGCCCCTTACAAACTGCTTTAACCTCAATATAAACTGGTTTCAGTCCAGTTAAACTGGTTTCAGCCGCTTTAAATTGGTTTCACCTGATTTAAACTGGTTTCACCCCAGTTCATAATGGTTTAAGCCCAATTTAAACTGGTTTCCCCCATTTAAACTGGTTTCACCCCAACTCATACCGGTTTAACCCCATTTAAACTGGTTCTAGTCCAGTTAAACTGGTTTGAGCTGCTTTGAACTGGTTTGGCCCCAAGTTAAACTGGTTTGACCCGATTTAAACTAGTTTCACCCCAATTCATACTGGTTTCACCCCAATTCATACTGGTTTCAGTCCATTTAAACTGGTCTAGCCCCGATTCAAACTGGTTTTGCCCCTTACAAACTGCTTTAACCCCAATATAAACTGGTTTCAGTCCAGTTAAACTGGTTTCAGCCGCTTTAAATTGGTTTCACCTGATTTAAACTGGTTTCACCCCAGTTCATACTGGTTTAAGCCCAATTTAAACTGGTTTCCCCCATTTAAACTGGTTTCACCCCAACTCATACCGGTTTAACCCCATTTAAACTGGTTCTAGTCCAGTTAAAACTGGTTTGAGCCGCTTTAAACTGGTTTGGCCCCAAGTTAAACTGGTTTGACCCGATTTAAACTGGTTTCACCCCAATTCATACTGGTTTCACCCCAATTCATACTGGTTTCAGTCCATTTAAACTGGTCTAGCCCCGATTCAAACTGGTTTTGCCCCTTACAAACTGCTTTAACCCCAATCTAAACTGGTTTCAGTCCAGTTAAACTGGTTTCAGCCGCTTTAAATTGGTTTCACCTGATTTAAACTGGTTTCACCCCAGTTCATACTGGTTTAAGCCCAATTTAAACTGGTTTCCCCCATTTAAACTGGTTTCACCCCAACTCATACCGGTTTAACCCCATTTAAACTGGTTCTAGTCCAGTTAAACTGGTTTGAGCCGCTTTGAACTGGTTTGGCCCCAAGTTAAACTGGTTTGACCCGATTTAAACTGGTTTCACCCCAATTCATACTGGTTTCACCCCAATTCATACTGGTTTCAGTCCATTTAAACTGGTCTGGCCCTGATTCAAACTGGTTTTGCCCCTTACAAACTGCTTTAACCCCAATCTAAACTGGTTTCAGTCCAGTTAAACTGGTTTCAGCCGCTTTAAATTGGTTTCACCTGATTTAAACTGGTTTCACCCCAGTTCATAATGGTTTAAGCCCAATTTAAACTGGTTTCCCCCATTTAAACTGGTTTCACCCCAACTCATACCGGTTTAACCCCATTTAAACTGGTTCTAGTCCAGTTAAACTGGTTTGAGCCGCTTTGAACTGGTTTGGCCCCAAGTTAAACTGGTTTGACCTGTTTTAAACTGGTTTCACCCCAATTCATACTGGTTTAAGCCCAATTTAAACTGGTTTCCCGCATTTAAACTGGTTTCACCCCAACTCATACCGGTTTAACCCCATTTAAACTGGTTCTAGTCCAGTTAAACTGGTTTGAGCTGCTTTGAACTGGTTTGGCCCCAAGTTAAACTGGTTTGACCCGATTTAAACTGGTTTCACCCCAATTCATACTGGTTTCACCCCAATTCATACTGGTTTCAGTCCATTTAAATTGGTCTGGCCCCGATTCAAACTGGTTTTGCCCCTTACAAACTGCTTTAACCCCAATCTAAACTGGTTTCAGTCCAGTTAAACTGGTTTGAGCCGCTTTAAATTGGTTTCACCTGATTTAAACTGGTTTCACCCCAGTTCATAATGGTTTAAGCCCAATTTAAACTGGTTTCCCCCATTTAAACTGGTTTCACCCCAACTCATACCGGTTTAACCCCATTTAAACTGGTTCTAGTCCAGTTAAACTGGTTTGAGCTGCTTTGAACTGGTTTGGCCCCAAGTTAAACTGGTTTGACCCGATTTAAACTGGTTTCACCCCAGTTCATAATGGTTTAAGCCCAATTTAAACTGTTTTCCCCCATTTAAACTGGTTTCACCCCAACTCATACCGGTTTAACCCCATTTAAACTGGTTCTAGTCCAGTTAAACTGGTTTGAGCCACTTTGAACTGGTTTGGCCCCAAGTTAAACTGGTTTCACCCCAATTCATACTGGTTTTACCCCAATTCATACTGGTTTCAGTCCATTTAAACTGGTCTGGCCCCGATTCAAACTGGTTTTGCCCCTTACAAACTGCTTTAACCCCAATCTAAACTGGTTTCAGTCCAGTTAAACTGGTTTCAGCCGCTTTAAATTGGTTTCACCTGATTTAAACTGGTTTCACCCCAGTTCATAATGGTTTAAGCCCAATTTAAACTGGTTTCCCCCATTTAAACTGGTTTCACCCCAACTCATACCGGTTTAACCCCATTTAAACTGGTTCTAGTCCAGTTAAACTGGTTTGAGCTGCTTTGAACTGGTTTGGCCCCAAGTTAAACTGGTTTGACCCGATTTAAACTGGTTTCACCCCAATTCATACTGGTTTCACCCTAATTCATACTGGTTTCAGTCCATTTAAACTGGTCTAGCCCTGATTCAAACTGGTTTTGCCCCTTACAAACTGCTTTAACCCCAATATAAACTGGTTTCAGTCCAGTTAAACTGGTTTCAGCTGCTTTAAATTGGTTTCACCTGATTTAAACTGGTTTTACCCCAGTTCATACTGGTTTAAGCCCAATTTAAACTGGTTTCCCTCATTTAAACTGGTTTCACCCCAACTCATACTGGTTTAACCCCATTTAAACTGGCTCTAGTCCAGTTAAACTGGTTTAAAGCCGTTTAAGCTGGTTTTGCCCCTTACAAACTGGTTTGACCCGAACTTAAACTGGTTTAAACCCATTTAAACTGGTTTTACCCCCCTCAAACTGGTTTAACTCCCAATTCATACTGGCTTTGCCCATTTTAAACTGGTTTAACCCCATTCAGATTGGTTTTCCCTTCCTCAAACTGATTTACCTCCCAATTCATACTGGTTTCACCCATTTTAAACTCATTTAACCCCATTTGAACTGGTTTAACTCCATTTGAACTGGTTTAACCTGATTTAAACTGGTTTTACCCTCCTCAGACTGGTTTAACTCCCAATTCATCCTGGTTTAACTCCCAATTCATACTAGTTTCACCCATTTTAAATGGGTTTAACCCCATTTAAACTGGTTTTACCCTCCTCAAACTGGTTTAACTCCCAATTCATACTGGTTTCACCCATTAAATGGGTTTAACCCCATTTAAACTGGTTTTACCCTCCTCAAACTGGTTTAACTCCCAATTCAGTCTGGTTTAACTCCCAATTCAGACTGGTTTCACCCATTTTAAACGGGTTTAACCCCATTTAAACTGGTTTTACCCTCCTCAAACTGGTTTAACTCCCAATTCAGACTGGTTTCACCCATTTTAAATGGGTTTAACCCCATTTAAACTGGTTAAACCAATTCGAGGAGGGTAAAACTCCCAATTCAGACTGGTTTCACCCATTTTAAACGGGTTTAACCCCATTTAAACTGGTTTTACCCTCCTCAAACTGGTTTAACTCCCAATTCATACTGGTTTCACCCATTTTAAATGGGTTTAACCCCATTTAAACTGGTTTTACCCTCCTCAAACTGGTTTAACTCCCAATTCAGACTGGTTTAACTCCCAATTCAGACTGGTTTCACCCATTTTAAATGGGTTTAACCCCATTTAAACTGGTTTTACCCTCCTCGAACTGGTTTAACTCCCAATTCAGACTGGTTTCACCCATTTTAAACAGGTTTAACCCCATTTAAACTGGTTTTACCCTCCTCAAACCGGTTTAACTCCCAATTCATCCTGGTTTAACTCCCAATTCATACTGGTTTCACCCATTTTAAACGGGTTTAACCCCATTTAAACTGGTTTACCTCCCAGTTCATACTGGGTTAACCCCAATTTAACTGGTATTCCCCCTCCCAAACTGTTTCGCCCCCCCCAAACTGGTCCCCCCCCGCCCCCCAAACTGGTTTACCTCCCACCTCATACCGGTTTCACCCACTTTAAACTGGTCAGGCCCCTTTTCAACTGGTTTCACCCCATTTCAGGGTGGGGGTGGGGTCGAAAAAACACACTTTTTAGTTAAAAAACCTTAAAAAAACCACTTTTTTATTGAACGATTGGAAAAGAGCGAGAGCTACCGGCTACGGAAAAGAGACGCCCCGCAGGGGGGACCCCAAAAAAGAGGGGGGGGCCCCCAAAAAAGAGGGGACCCCCCCCAAAAAAAGAGGGGGACCCCCCTCGCTGCCGATAAATAGAGCTAAATAAAAAAAAAAAAAAAAGAGGGGCGGGGCTTGGGGGGACACACCCCCCCGGTGGGATTTTGGGGCCCCCCCCCCGGGGAGGTTTTGGGGTCCCCTCCCCCGATTTTGGGTTCCCCCCCAATTTTGGGGCTCAGCGGGCACCCCAAATTTGGAGAGAATCCCAAATTTTAAGGGAAATTCCCAAATTTGGAGGAGAATCAGTAAATTTGGGGGGAGGGGGCATTCAAATTTTTAGGGGGGATGTCAAAATTTTGGGGGGCCCCCAATATTTTGAGAAGCCCCAGTTTTCATGGAGAAAACCCCAAATTTTTAGGGGGGAGCACAAAATTTGGGAGGAGAACCCCCAATTTCAGGGAAAAACACCCCAAATTTTTAGGTGGGACCCCAAAATTTTGAGAACCCCCCCAAATTTTTAGGAGAACCCCAAAATTTGGGAGAACCCCCCCAATTTCAGGGAAAAACACCCCCAATTTTAGGGGGCAGACCCAAAATTTGGGAGGACAACCCCAAATTTTGACAATAACACCCAAATTTTGGAGAACCCCCAAAAACATTTGGAGGATCCCCAAAATTTTTAGGGGGGACCCCTAAAATTTGGAATAGGATCTTACATTTTGGGGGGGGGGCCCAAATTTGGAGGGGGGGCCCTAAATTTGGAGGAAGAACCCCAAATTTGGGGGGAGAAATCTCACAATTTTGAGGAGCAACCCCAGATTTGGAGAAGAATCTCCAAATTTTGAAAAGAACTCCCAAATTTTGTAGGGGGACCCCAAAATTTTGAGAACCCCCCATTTTGGTGCACAACCCCCCTAATTTTTTAGAGGACGCCCAAATTTTGAGGTGAACCCCCCAAAAATTTTCAGGGAACCCCCAAATTTTTGAGAATCCCCAATTTTTTTCAGGAGACCCCAAAATTTTGAGGAGACCACCCAAATTTTTCCAAGGACCCCAAAATTTTGAGAAGAACACCCAAATTTTTTCTAGGGAACCCAAAATTTTGTGAAGAACCTCCAAATTTTTTCAGGAAACCCCAAAATTTTGAGGAGAACCCCATTTTTTTCTGGAGACCCCCAAATTTTGAGAAGAACCCCCAAATTTTTTCTAGGGACCCCAAAATTTTGAGAAGAACCTCCAAATTTTTTCAGAAAACCCCCAAATTTCGAGGACAACCCCCAGATTTCTTCCAGGGACCCCAAAATTTTGAGCAAAACCCCCAAATTTTGAGAACTCCCCCCAAAATTTTAGAGAACCTCCAATTTTTTTGGAAGGGGGGGACCCCAAAATTTTTCCCGGGGGGCGGGGTGAAGTGGGGGGAGGGAGGGGGGGTCCCCTACTTCCTCTTCTTTTTGGGGGGCCCCGGATTGCGGGGGTGGGCGCCCCGGCCGGCGGGAGCCTTCCTCTTCCGGCTGCGGCCGTGCTCCTCCTCTTCCTCGTATTGACTCTCCCGGTCAGCTGAGGGGGGGGGGGGGAGATGGGAGGGGTCAGGGGGGTCCCCCCAAATTTTTGGGGGGTCCCCACCCCCCCTCCAACCTCCCCCCCCCCTTTGGACTCACCTTTTCGGGCTTCTTCTTCCAGCTCGTCCCAGTCTTTGCCGCTCTCTTCCTCGCTGCCCAGCGACTCCTTGGAATATTCTAGAAGGAAACGGTGGCGGGGGGGCCGATCTCCAAGGGGTTGTGGTGGCCTCCACAAGGACCTGGTGGCCTCCAAGGGGACTTGGTGGCCTCCATGGGGACATTGGGTGGTATCTCCAAGGGGTTGTGGTGGCTTCCAAGGGGATGTTGGGTGGCACCTCCAAGAGGTTGTGGTGGCCTCCATGGGGACCTGGTGGCCTCCAAGGCCAGGTGGTCGGTATCTCCAAGGGGTTGTGGTGGCCTCCACAAGGACCTGGTGGCCTCCAAGGGGACTTGGTGGCCTCCATGGGTATGTTGGGTGGCATCTCCAAGAGGTTGTGGTGGCCTCCATGGGGACCTGGTGGCCTCCAAGGGCACATGGTGGCCTCCAAGGGGACTTGGTGGCCTCCATGGGGACCTGGTGGCCTCCATGGGGACCTGGTGGCCTCCAAGGGGACGTGGTAGCCTCCATGGGGACCTGGTGGCCTCCAAGGGGACGTGGTAGCCTCCAAGGGGACGTGGTAGCCTCCAAGGGGACGTGGTGGCCTCCAAGCGGATGTTGGGTGGCATCTCCAAGAGGTTGTGGTGGCCTCCAAGGGGACGTGGTGGCCTCCATGGGGACCTGGTGGCCTACATGGGGACCTGGTGGCCTCCAAGGCCACGTGGTCGGTATCTCCAAGGGGTTGTGGTGGCCTCCACAAGGACCTGGTGGCCTCCACGGGGATGTGGTGGCCTCCATGGGGACCTGGTGGCCTCCAAGGCCAAGTGGTCAGTATCTCCAAGGGGTTGTGGTGGCCTCCACAAGGACCTGGTGGCCTCCACAGGGACCTGGTGGCCTCCACAGGGACCTGGTGGCCTCTTGAGGGACGGGCCACCTTCCTCGAGGCCACGACGACCTCCTCGGGGATGCGCCACCCCCACCCGAGGGATGTGCCACCCCGTGACCGTACCCGACTCCTCGGCCTCGGAGGAGTAATCTTCGTCGCTGTCCTCCTCCTCTTCCTCGTAGTCTTCCTCCGAAGGGTTGAAGGTCTCGTCCTCCATTTCCGACTCGGATTCACCCACCTCAGCATCACTGCCCTGGGGACAACCGGGAGGAGGTGGAGGCGGGACACCAAGGGGCGGGGACAACGTGGGGGCGGGGACAACGTGGGGGCGGGGTCACCAGGGGTTGGGCCACCAAGGGTTGGGACGACCTGGAGGTGGGGACAACCTGGAGAACCTGGAGGTGGGGCCATCAAGGGGTAGGGATGACCTGGAGAACCTGGGGGTGGGGCCACCAAAGGGTGGGGCCAACCTGGGGGCGGGGCCAAGCCGTACCTCGCCCTCGGGCTCCAGGAAGGACCATCCCCCCTGCTCGAAGAAGCCCTCGGGGTCATCCACGATGGTCTTCATGATCTTGGTCCAGTTGAGGGACTGGACGCCCTCCGTGTATTTGAGGTCACATGAGCTGGAGGAAGAGGAAGAGGATGGTGAAGGGGTGGGGCGGGGCGGGGCAGGCGGGGGAAGGGGTGGAGCCTACTTGAGCCACTCCTTGATGGGGTCAAGGGAGGCGACGGGGATGGCGTTGATCATGGTGACCTTCTTGCTGTAGTCCTTGTAGACGATGACCATGTCGAAGTTCTTCAGGTGGAACTGGACCCGCTCGAAGTGGATCAGCTCCACCTCGTCCAAGGTCACCACGAAAGGGGGCTGGGGTGGGTGGGGCAAAAGATCAGTGGGGCAGCCCCCCAAGTTCTGGTGGCTCCCCCCAAAATGGTCATCCTGCCTCGACTTACCCACTCAGTGCAGTTGACCAAGGCGCTGCTGGTGGGTTGGAGAAGGCAGGTGCTGCGGTACGGGGCACCGTTGAACCTGCCGGAGCAGGGGGGACACCCCCCCATAAAACCATGAGGAGACCCCAAAGAAACAGGAGGAGACCCCCAAAAAACCATGAGGAGATCCCAAAAAAACATGAGGAGATCCCAAAAAAACGAGGAGGCCCAAAAACCATGAGGAGATGCCAAAAAAACCATGGGGAGATCCCCCAAAACCACAAGGAGATGCCAAAAACCCACGAGGAGACCCCAAAACCACGAGGAGATGCCAAAAAACCATGAGGAGACCCAAAAACCATGAGGAGATCCCCCAAAACCACGAGGAGATGCCAAAAAACCACGAGGAGATGCCAAAAAACCACGAGGAGACCCCAAAACCATGAGGAAGTGCCAAAAAAACCATGAGGAGGTGCCAAAAAAATCACGAGGAGACCCAAAAACCATGAGGAGATCCCAAAAAACCACGAGGAGGTGCCAAAAAACCACAGGGAGGTGCCAAAAAACCATGGGGAGGTGCCAAAAAACCATGAAGAGACCCAAAACTATGAGGAGACCCCAAAAACCATGAGGAGAACCCTCAAAACCATGAGGAGACCCCAAAACCATGAAGAGACCCCCAAAAACATGAAGACACTCCAAAAAGGCATCTCAAAAACATGAGGACACCCCAAAAAATGATGAGAACACCCCAAAAACGATGAGGACACCCCAAAAACGATGAGAATGTCTCAAAAAATGACGAGGACGCCTCAACAAGGAGACGAAAACACCCCAAAAAAGACGGTGGCACCCCACAAAAACGCTGAAATCACCTCCAAAACGATGGGGACAGCCCGAAAACCCAACGGTGGCCCCCCAAAACCCACGAGGACCCCCCAAAAAAGGTCGGTGGGGTCGGTCTCCACTTACCCCAGCTCCCGGAAGGGCACCTCAAACTCCAGCTCCTCCTTGGTGAGCGCTTCCACCTTCTCGATGAAGTTCTTGAAGGCCGTCTTCAGCTTGTGGCGCATCTCCCGTTCCATCTTTGGGGGGTTGTGTGGGATAAAGGGGGTCACCACCATCTTGGTGGCACCCCAAAAACTTCTCGGGGACCTTCCTCGGTCCTCTTTCCACCAACCTGCTCGGCGTAGAGGTCATCGCGGTCGTGCATGTGTTGGTGTTTGCCCAAGTCGGTGGTGATCTCGCCAACTTCCGTGTAGAACTGGACGTCCGTGTGACGCTTCTTCCCGAACATGATGGCGTTCTTGAGGAGGGACGCGGACGGGACAGGGACAAACGTGTCACCGGGAAGGTCCTGCACCCCCCCCCAAAAAGCCACGCCCCCCCCGCCCCAGCGTAGAAGAAGACCTTGAGGTGAAAGTGGAGCACGATGATCATCTCCCCGTCGCACGGCTGGAAAACGGCGTGCTTGATGTTGTTGTAGAGGATGTCCACCTTGTCTCCGCGCACCGAGGTGAAGCGGAAACCTGGGGTGGGGACAATTAAAGGTGACAAAGGGGTCCCCGAACCTCCACGAGGTCCATCCGTCCCACCCCAAGCCCATACCGTTGACGTGGGCCTCCAAAGAACCCTGCATCCTCTTCTGGGCGATGTTGGGACGGATGTAGAGGTCCTTCAACTTGGGGTTGCTGCGGTTGAGGTTGATGACCAACGAGTCTTGCTTGACGATGCCCTGGAGAAGACCCGGAGAAGTTTGGGGTCCCCAATTTCTCAAAAAAAAAAAACCCCCAGGAGAACCCCAAAAAAACCCCCTTCCTCTCGGTCCTCACCTCCTTCTCCTTCTCCTCGGCTTCTCGGGTCTTGTAGCGTTTCTGGACCTCCTTGATGATCCGAAAAGCGTTTTGAAGGTTGAGGGCCGGCACCGTCTGCTCGCCCGGGGTCTTCATGTTGGAGGCGCGGTAGGTGCTGGAGGGACCGGGAAAAGTCGGGGTGACCTCGGGGACCCCATAAAGCCACCGCAACGTGTCCTCAACCCATCACGGTCCCCAACGGTGGCTCACATCTCCTTGACGAAGGTGGCCTCGGGGTTGGGGAAGATGTTGCCCTCGTTGCGTCCCAAGGCGCTGCCCGGGCAGTAGAAGTTGATGCGTAGGTAGGTGTAGTCGCCTTCCACCGACATGCTGATGTTCTGGGGAGGGGGAGAAGAAAAGAGGGGGTCACCCCCAAAAATGAAGGAGGGTGGGGGGGCTGCAGCCCAAAAGTGAAGTGGGGAGAAGGTTGCAGAGCAAAGGTTGGGGAGGTGGAGGGGAATCTCAAAAGCTTGGTGGGGGGAGAAGGTTGAACCCCAAAACTCCCTTGGGTTGAAGGTGGGAAGAAGGTTGAACCCCAAAACCACCTTGGGTTGAAGGCAGAGGTCAGGCTGAACCCCAAAACCACCTTGGGTTGAAGGTAGGGAGAAGGCTGAACCCCAAAACTGCCCTGGGTTGAAGTTGGGGAGAAGATCGAACCCCCAAACCCTCTTGAGTTGAAGGTGGGGAGAAGGTTGAACCCCAAAACTGCCTTGGGTCGAAGATGAGGGAGAAGATCGAACCCCAAAATCCCCTTGGGTTGAAGATGAGGGTCAGGTTGAACCCCAAAACCCCCTTGGGTTGAAGGTGGGCAGAAGATCGAACCCCAAAATCCCCTTGGGTTGAAGATGAGGGTCAGGTTGTACCCCAAAACCGCCTTGGATTGAGGGTGGGGAAAAGGTTGAACCCCAAAATCCCCTTGGGTTGAAGATAGAGGTCAGGTTGAACCCCAAAACCCCTTTGAGTTGAAGGTGGGGAGAAGGTTGAACCCCAAAACTGCCTTGGGTCGAAGATGAGGGTCAGGTTGAACCCCAAAACCGCCTTGGATTGAGGGTGGGGAAAAGGTTGAACCCCAAAATCCCCTTGGGTTGAAGATAGAGGTCAGGTTGAACCCCAAAACCCCTTTGAGTTGAAGGTGGGGAGAAGGTTGAACCCCAAAACTGCCTTGGGTCGAAGATGAGGGTCAGGTTGAACCCCAAAACCCCCTTGGGTTGAAGTTGGGGAGAAGATTGAACCCCAAAATCCCCTTGGGTTGAAGATGAGGGTCAGGTTGAACCCCAAAACCCCCTTGGGTTGAAGGTGGGGAGAAGGTTGAACCCCAAAATCCCCTTGGGTTGAAGATAGAGGTCAGGTTGAACCCCAAAACCCCTTTGAGTTGAAGGTGGGGAGAAGGTTGAACCCCAAAACTGCCTTGGGTCGAAGATGAGGGTCAGGTTGAACCCCAAAACCGCCTTGGATTGAGGGTGGGGAAAAGGTTGAACCCCAAAATCCCCTTGGGTTGAAGATAGAGGTCAGGTTGAACCCCAAAACCCCTTTGAGTTGAAGGTGGGGAGAAGGTTGAACCCCAAAACTGCCTTGGGTCGAAGATGAGGGTCAGGTTGAACCCCAAAACCCCCTTGGGTTGAAGTTGGGGAGAAGATTGAACCCCAAAATCCCCTTGGGTTGAAGATGAGGGTCAGGTTGAACCCCAAAACCCCCTTGGGTTGAAGGTGGGGAGAAGGTTGAACCCCAAAATCCCCTTGGGTTGAAGATAGAGGTCAGGTTGAACCCCAAAACCCCTTTGAGTTGAAGGTGGGGAGAAGGTTGAACCCCAAAACTGCCTTGGGTCGAAGATGAGGGTCAGGTTGAACCCCAAAACCCCCTTGGGTTGAAGTTGGGGAGAAGATCGAACCCCAAAACCTCAACAACTCAACATCGGGGCTGAAGCCGCACCCCAAAACCCCAACATCTCAACCGAACCTCCCCTTCTCCCCCCACGTCCCCCCACCCGAACCGAGGAGTTCCCCCCGGGGACATCTTGGGGTGTC
Source organism: Haliaeetus albicilla (assembly GCF_947461875.1). Classification (NCBI taxonomy): domain Eukaryota; kingdom Metazoa; phylum Chordata; class Aves; order Accipitriformes; family Accipitridae; genus Haliaeetus; species Haliaeetus albicilla. The sequence goes on from NC_091511.1 coordinate 5,409,808, forward strand.
CTAGATGGGAAGGGAGATTTTTGGGGCGCCCCCCACCTTGATGGTGGCGATGTGGAAGGGGGTGGCGATGCCGAAGACGGGCATGATGACGGTCTCGTACTTCTTGTCGATGTAGATCTTCATCTCGCGGATGTGGGGCTCCTTGGGCATCAACGCCGGGTTCTTGTAGGAGATGTTGGACTTGCGAGCCCTACCAAAACACGGCGGTGATGTGGCGAGGGCCCCGCCCGAACCGAAGAACCCCCATTTTACCCCAAACCTCCCCCCCCCCCCCCCCCAAAAAATCCACCGGTTTGGGTTACTTTTGGATCTGCTGCTCGCCCTTCTGCTCCGTCAACCGCCGGCGCGCCTCTTCGTTGAGTTGAGCGGCCAACTCTTTCTGGTGGGCTCGGCGCTTCTCCTCCGCCGTCAGCTCGTTCTGGGGCGGGGCGGAAATGACCTCAGACCTCCCCCCACCTCCTCAAAAAAAAAATAAAAAAATGGGGTGTGGTTTTGGGGTGGGGCGGGCGGGGACAACCCACCCGCGTCCGCTCCGTCAGCAGAGCCGCCCGGGAGCTGCGGCCGAGGAGATCTTCGGCTTCGTCTTTCTCTTCTTCTTCTTCCTCTTCGTCTTCGTTCTTTTTTGGGGTAAAAAAGAAAAAAACAAAATTGTGGGTTTTAAAAAAACTGGGGTCAAAACGGGGTTGTTTGCCCAAAATCGAGGGGTTTTGCCCCATTTTTGCCCCTGCCTCGCGTCGTCACCTTGAGGAAGATACCGACGTTCTTGACCTTCTTCTTGACGGTGGTGAGGATGGTGGCGGGACCCTCCTGGCGGAGGAAGAGCGCGGGTTGGGGAAGAAGGACCCCGTTGTATTTTTGGGAGGGGTGTGTCCCTGTGGCCCCACCCCTTCCTCGTGCCCCACCCACCTCGTCCACCAGCACGGTGTCGCCGATGAACATGGCGTAGGTCCTCTCCTCCGGCTTCTTGCCTTCCTTGTTGGTCAAGTCGGAGAAGCCAACGTTGATGCTGAAGACCATGCCTGGGGGGAGGAAGAGGAGGGGATGGGTGGGGCCAGGGGGGGCGGAGACATTTTAGGGCGAGGGAGGACAATTTGGGGGGAGGGAGGAGAAGTTTGGGGCGGCGGGAGAAAATTTGGGGGTGGAAGAGGATGATTTTGGGGTGGTGGGGACAAAATTTGGGGTGGAAGAGGATGATTTTGGGGTGGTGGGACAAAATTTGAGGTGGAAGAGGATGATTTTGGGGTGGTGGAGACAAAATTTGGGGTGGAAGAGGATGATTTTGGGTGGAAGAAGACCTTTTTTGGGTGGAAGGAGGACAGTTTTGGGTGGAAAAGGACCTTTTTTTGGGTGGAAGGAGAACACATTGGGGGTGGAGGAAGACCTCTTTGGGGTGGAAGAGGACTCACTTGGGGTGGAAGAGAACTTTTTTGGGGGGAAGAGGACAATTTGGGGGGGAAGAGGACAATTTTTTTGCGGGGAAAGAGGAGCTTTTTGGGTGGGAAAGGACCTTTTTTGGTGGAAGAGGACTGGTTTTGGGTGGAAGAGGACCGGTTTTGGGGTGGAAGAGGACAACTTTGTGCAGGAAGAGGACGATTTGAGGGGGGAAGAAGACGATTTGGGGGGGAAGAAGACGATTTGGGGGGGAAGAAGACGATTTTGGGTGGGAAGAGGATGATTTGGAGGGGGAAGAGGACGATTTTGGGGGGGGAAGAGGACGATTTGGGGGGCAAGAGGGTGATTTTGGTGGGGGAAGAGGATGATTTGGGGGGGAAGAGGATGATTTGGGGGGGGAAGAGGACGATTTTGGGGGTGGGCTGAAGCGCTCCTCACCCTTCTTCAGCCGGTGTTGGTTCTTGCTGTTGATGACCAAGGAGCCCTCCCTGAACTCGATGCCCATGGCGAAGCTGGCGAGAGACGGACAGACGACCACCATGACGTCCCCAACCTCCTCACGCCTCCGTGTCCCCCCCCCGCCGTCCCCCCCCCCCCCCCCATCCTCACCCCAAATTCTTGGTGATCTTGCTCAACAACTCCGGCTTCTGCTTCTTCACCACGTCCATCACGGCGCCGTAGACGTCGCAAAGTTTGGTTCCTGCGAGACCGAGATGTCACCAACCGCGTCAATATCGACATTTTTTTTTCGGGGGGGTGTCTTGAGGAGGTCCGGGCCCCCCCCAAAAAACTTCCGAGGCTGGTCCTCACCGTGACGCATCTCCTTCAACATCTCGTCCTGGAGCTGAAGAAGGAAGGCGTAGTGATCCTGCATCTCCTGAGGTGGATCCACCATCAAGGTCCTCACCAAGTTGGAGCAGTAGGACTTGTAACGGATGCCCATGGCGCACGTGATGGCCCCGAAGTGCATGTGGTTCTTGTCGCTACGGGGACGACGGCGAAATTTTGGGGGGGAAACAGCAGAATTTGGTGGATGACGACATCAAGTTCCCCCTCGCCGCGGAAAATTTGGACTTGGGGATCGTCCCGCCCCGCCGCGTTGGGGTTTTTTATTTTTTTAGGATGATTTAACCAACCTGGCTTTTTTTTTTTTCAAGGGGTGGGAATTGCGCACGTGTCCCCGCCCCCCCCCCCCCCCCCAAAATTTAGGGGGCGTGTCCCTCCCCACCTGACGACGCTGAACTTGAGGTTGTAGTTGCCCCCGCTCTGGATGATGGGGGGGTAACACATCTCCACCGCCGAGGGGTCGGCCCCCGCCAGGTACTTCTTCTCCTCGATGGCCTTCTCCACCGACTCGGCCAACTTGCTATGCCGCACTTTCTGGGGGTGATGACATCGTTATGACGTCACCCCCACCTCGGCGCCCTCTCGGTTTGGAGCCCCAACCTTCCCCCTGCCCCCCCGCCCAAAAATCGAGCTTTCTGACCTCATCGGCGTCAACGATCTCCATCACCCGTTCTTTGAAGAACTTGGTGAAGACCTCGGAGGTGATGGCGGCCGCTTTGCGCATCAAGTTGAGTTCGCCGTCTTCCTTGGCCGCCATGGTGTAGGCCACCACGGCGCTGATGTCCACCTACGGAGGGACCAAAGTTCGGGGTCGGGGACGTCAAGGTGACCCCCCAAAAGGGACGTCGAGGGTGGTGGGACCTCCCCGCACCTTCTCGAAACCCTCCTTGCTGAGACAGTCGTTCCAGCTCTTCATGAAGTCGCCGGGGAATTTGTCCTTGCTGAAGACGCCGATGCGCTTCCCGCCTTTGCTGGCCTTCAAAGCTTCGATCATCTTCTCAAAGTTGGCTTTGTTGCTCTCGTTCTGAGGCAAAAAGAGGGGAAATTGGGGAAAAAAATAAAATAAAACGGGTGCTTGGCCCTGGCGTGGGGTGAGTCACCCACGAAGATGCCTCTGGGGTCAAAGGCGCGGCTCGTCTTCCGTCCCATCTCCGAATCTCTACCTTCACCCTCATCTTCACCATCACTTCCACCTCGACCTCGTGTCCACCTCCATCCCAACCTCTCCAACCCATCTTCGTCCCATCTCCAGCTCCATCCTCATCTTCACCTTCATCTCCGTCCCACCTCCACCACCTCATGTCCACCTTCACCTTCACCTTCGTCTCCATCCTCATCTTCAACGTCACTTTGGTCTCTGTCTCGTGTCCACCTCCAGCTCCATCCCAACCTCGCCAGCCCACCTCCACCTCATCTCCACCTTCATCTCCATCCTCATCCTCACCTTCGTTTCCATCTCAAGTCCACCTCCACATCCAGCCCAGTGTTTATGTCCCACCTTCACCTTCATCTCTGTCCCGTCTCCATCCCATCTTCATCTTCATCTCCATTCCATCTCCACCCCAATGTCCCCAGTCCAATGTCTCCAGCCCACCTTCATCTTCATCTCCGTTCCATCTCCATTCCAACATCTCCATCCCACCTTCATCTCCAGCCCAACGTCTCCATCCCACCTTCACCTTCACCTCTGTCCCATCTCCATCTGCATCCCAACGTCTCCACCCTGCCTTCGTCTTCATCTCTGTCCCACCTCCATCCCAATGTCTCCATCTCGCCTTCCTCTTCATCTCCGTCCCATCTCCACCTCCACTCCAACATCTCTATCCCAACATCTCCACCCCACCTTCATCTTCACCTCCGTTCCACCTCCATCCCAACATCTCCACGCCACCTTCACCATCATCTCCACCTCAACGTCTCCATCCCACTTTCCTCTTCGTCCCACCTCAATCCCAACGTGTCCATCCCACCTCCACCTTCATCTTCATCTCCACCCCAACATCTCCATCCCACCTTCACCTTCATCTCCATCCCATCTCCACCTCCACCCCAACATCTCCATCCCACCTTCATCTTCATCTCTGTCCCACCTCCATCCCAACATCTCCATCCCACCTTCATCTTCATCTCTGTCCCACCTCCATCCCAACGTCTCCATCCCAGCTTCATCTCCATATGAATCCCAGCGTCTCCACCCCAACATCTCCACCTTCATCTTTATCTCCGTCCCATCTCCATCCCAACGTCTCCATCCCACCTCAATCCCAACGTCTCCATCCCACCTTCACCTTCATCTCCGTCCCATCTCCACCTCCACCCCAACATCTCCATCCCAACATCTCCACTCCACCTTCATCTTCATCTCCGTCCCATCTCCATCCCACCTTCATCTTCATTTCCGTCCCATCTCCACTCTAATGTCTCCACCCCAACATCTCCACTCCACCTTCATCTTCATCTCCATCCCATCTCCATCCCAATGTCTCCATCCCACCTTCATCTTCATCTCTGTTCCATCTCCACCTCCACCCCAATGTCTCCGCTCCAACGTCTCTGTCCCACCTTCATCTTCATCTCCGTCCTATCTCCATCCCAACGTCTCCATCCCACCTTCACCTTCATCTCCATCCCATCTCCACCTCCACCCCAATGTCTCCAGCCCAACATCTCCAGCCCAACATCTCCATTCCGCCTTCATCTTCATCTCTGTCCCACTTCCAGCCCAATGTCTCCATCCCACCTTCATCTTCATCTCCATCTCCATCTCAGCTCCATCCCAACGTCTCCATCCCTATTCCATCTCCATCTGAATCCCAACGTCTCCACCCCAACGTCTCCCTCCCAACATCTCCACCCCACCTTCATCTTCATCTCCGTCCCATCTCCATCCCACCTTCACCTTCATCTCCACGTCCACCCCAACATCTCCACCTTCATCTTCATCTCCGTCCCACCTCCATCCCACCTTCATCTTCATCCCATCTCCACCCCAATGTCTCCATCCCACCTTCATTTTCATCTACGTTCCACGTCCATGCCAACATCTCCACCTCACCTTCACCTTCATCTCCGTCACGTCTCCACCTCCACCCTAACATCTCCATCCCACCTTCATCTTCATCTCTGTCTCACTTCCATCCCAATGTCTCCATCCCACCTTCATCTCCATCCCAATGTCTCCATCCTACCTTCATCTTCATCTCTCTCATCTGTCTCAAGGTCTCCATCCCCATTCCATCTCCATCTGAATCCCGACGTCTCCACCCCAATGTCTCCCTCCCAACATCTCCATCCCACCTTCATCTTCATCTCCGTCCCACCTCCATCCCAACGTCTCCATCCTACCTTCATCTTAATCTCCATCTCACCTTCATCTCAACGTCTCCATCCCTGTTCCATCTCCATCTGAATCCCAACATCTCCACCCCAACATCTCCATCCCACCTTCATCTCCATTCCATCTCCATCTGAATCCCAACGTCTCCATCCCAACGTCTCCACCCCAACATCTCCACTCCACCTTCATCTTCATCTCCATCCCAAGGTCTCCATCCCACCTTCACCTTCATCTCCGTCCCATCTCCACCTCCACCCCAACATCTCCACCCCAACCTCTCCACCCCACCTTCATCTTCATCTCCGTCCCATCTCCATCCCAACATCTCCATCCCACCTTCATTTTCATCTCTGTCCCATCTCCACTCTAACGTCTCCACCCCAACATCTCCGCTCCACCTTCATCTTCATTTCCATCCCATCTCCATCCCACCTTCATCTTCATCTCTGTTCCACCTCCACCCCAATGCGTGCACTTCAACGTCTCCGTCCCACCTTCATCTTCATCTCCGTCTCACCTCCATCCCAACGTCTTCATCCCACCTTCGCCTCTGTTCCATCTCCATCTAAATTCCAACATCTCCACCCCAACGTCTCCATCCCACCTCCACCTTCACCCCCTCTCCACCTCCACCCCAACACCTCCATCCCGACGTCCCCACCCCACCGTCTCCCCATCCCGATCCCCGGCGAGGTCCTCACCTTCTCCCGGACGAGGAGGGTGATGGCGGGGACGCCGTTGGCGCTCTCCCCGCCCTTGGCGTGGGCCACTTGCTTGAGGAACTCCACCTTCTTCTTGCTGGCCATGAAGAGGATCTTCTCCTCGCAGAACACCATGATGGTGTCCGTCAGCTCGTAACCGAACAGCCACGTCTTGGGGGGGGGGGGAGGAAGGTTATTTGGGGCGAGGGGGCCCCTCCCAAAGAGGGTGGGGCCGCCCCAAGGAGGGCGGGACCCCTCCAAGGGGGGTGGGACCCTGCCAAAAGGGGTAGGAGAACCCCAAGGGTGGTGGGATCTTCGCCAAAATGGGTGGGGGGAGCTTTTCCAAGGGGGTAGAGTGTTGGTGGGACACCCAAAAATGGGTGGTGGGAAAGCCCAAAGGTGATGGGACCCCCCCAAAAGGTGCCGAGACCCCCCTAAAGGTGCTGGGACCCCCCCAGTGGGTGCTGGGAACCCTCCTAGTGGGTGCTGGGAGCCCCCCAGGGGGTGCTGGGACCATTCGCAAAGGTGGGACCCCCCAAAAAGGGGTGGTGGGAGCCCCGAAAGAGGTGAAGGAACCCTTCTTGAGGGTGGTGGGACCCCCCCAGGGGTGGTGGGAGCCCCAAATGGGGTGCTGGGACCCCCCCAAAGGATGGTGGGACCCCTCTAAAGGGGGGTGGGATGCCCAAATGGGGTGCTGGGACCCCCCCAAGGGTGGTGGGACCCCCCTAAAGGGGTGGTGGGACCCTCAAAGTGATGGCACCCCCCCCAAAGGGGTGCTGGGACCCCCCCCAAGGGTGGCGAGACCCCTAAAAAGCTGCTGGAACCCCCCCAAAGGGATGGTGGGACCCCCAAAGGGGGTGGTGGGACCCCCAAAAGGGTGCTAGAACCCCCCCCAAAGGGGTGCTGGGACCCCCCAAGGGTGCTGGGACACCCAAAAGGGGTGGCGCCCTCCCCCCCCAAAACTGGTGGTGGGACCCTTCCCCAAGGTGCTGGGACCCCCCCAAAGAGGGTGGGACCCCCCAAAGGGAATGGGACCCCCCAAAAAAGGGGGTGAGAACCCCCAAAAAGGGGGTGGGACCACCAAAAAGGGGGTGGGACCCCCCCAAAAACTGGTGGTAGGACCCTTCCCAAGGGTGCTGGGACCCCCCCCAAAAGGAATGGGACCCCCAGAAGGAACGGGACCCCCCCCAAAAAGGGGGTGAGAACCCCCAAAAATGGGGTGGGGCCCCAAAAAGGGGGTGGGGCCTCCAAAAAGCAGGTGGGACCCCCCCAAAATGGGTGCCGGGACCCTTAGCAGGGGGGGCGGCACCCCCCGAAGGGTGCTGAGAGCCCCCAAAAATGAGGCTGGGATGCCCGGGACCCCCCAAAAGGGGGGGTGGGGCCCTCCCCCGAGGGTAACGCCCCCCCCCCCCGTGGGTGCTGGGCCCCCCCCCGAAGTGCCGGGGTGCCCCCCCCCCGCCCCAGGACCCACCTGGAGGGCGGTGGACTTGGCGTAGACGATCTCTTCGTCCACCCCCACGGCC